>NW_018165429.1:216394-225174 GCF_001263595.1 Phalaenopsis equestris
CGCCCCCCCCCCCCCCCCCATGGTTGGTTTAAGGTTAATGTCGATGAGAGTTTTTCCAATTCTTATACGGGTATGGGAGGGATTATCAGAGATGTTTATGACAGATGTATTCCTTACTTTGAGTCACCCTGTATTGCTAGCTCCTCACTTGATGTTGAGACCTCATTTGTGCTTGCTGCTCTTCATACTAATACCTCTTTAAATCTAAATGGCATTTTGGTGGAAACTGGCTCAAAAATCATGTTTAACATTCTTCTGGCTAAGCTCAAACCACCATGGTATATCTTAGCTTTGCTGAAAAAAATCAGGTATACTATTGAAAAGCATCACCTTAATATATTATATTGATTTACTTATAGAGAAGGGAATCAATCTACGGTTTGGTTGGCCAAATGGAGGGTGCAAAATGCTATTGTTGCAGATACCCCTCCCTCATCCTTGCACAAACTTATTAAAAATGATTTGGATGCCTCCTATGTTCGTTTTTAAGGTGCTGCCCTCTCATTTGGGTTTCTTTTTGCAAAATATGGGTCTGGTTTTGGTCATTTTGGACTGCTCTTTTCTGCTTTTTTTAAAAATGTTTCTCGAGCTATTATTTGGTCAGATATTTTGGGTTTTAAGCAAAAAGTCTTATTATTTTTACTTCCAATGTTTTCTGAGTTGGGTGCTTGGTTTTGGGCTTATCTTTGTAGGAAGTCTTCTTGTATATATTTCCTATGTTTTGGGTGTTGGGTCCTCATTTTTGGGCTTAGCTTGAAAGAATTTTTTGGCTTTGTTTGTTGGTTTGAACAGTCTTTGCGGACTGAGCTTTGCTTGGTTAGTATTTATAACTTGGTGAATGGTTTTGCTTGGGCCCATTACAGTTCCTGTACTATGAATCATTACTTCTCAAGGGCTATTAGTTCTGCTTTTGGCTACGTTTCTTGGAATTATACTATAATGGATGAGTTTTCTGGATACAGTATTGAGTTTGACTTGATTGGAGATAGCAACACTCATATATTTACTTTAATGGAACATTCTCTTATATGGGGCTTTATGGCCTCATTTTGGTTAACTATGCAGTGAATAGCTTTTTTTTGATTTGCATGCTTTTATCATTGGTATACTAAGTTGGGATTTGAATTTATGTCAAACTATTACATTATGAGCTACATTATCTGGTTTCTTATGAGGTGCCTGCGGAGCAAGAGCGGGTTAAGGCCACTGATTTCATTTACTTCATTTTGTTGTGGTGGTTTGCTGAGCAAGTGAAGGTTAAGATCACCAATTTTCTTTACTTGATATTGTTGTGGTGGTTGTATGCACCATATAACATCTCTTATAGTTTTGAAGCCCCTTATGTTATTTTTTTGAACCTTTTTGATGATTGGAGGCTCACGACTCATGATATTTATGCTTGGTTTAATGGAAGACTGATTGATATTGTTCCTTGCTTTAATGGTAGAGTGTGTGGTAACTCAGTTTTCTTTTGTGGAAGGAAGTATTGGGCTATGTATAGTCCTGACCGTGAGCTATTTTCTTACTTGGGGCTTTATGGCTTCATTTTGGTTAGCAACACAGTGAACTGCTTTTTTCGTGGAAGGAAGTATTTTCGGGCTTACTTTGTGTGGCTTGTGGTGAATTTTTGGTGGTGGTATATTGAGTAAGTGCGGGATAAGGCCACTTTCTTCCTTTTCCTGATTTCATTGTGGTGGCAATACAGATGGTTGTCTGCATTACATATTATTGCTTATAATTTTGAGACCCCTGATGTCATATCTCTGAAATTATTGTATGATTGGAGGCTAATGGCTCTTGATATTTATTGCATTTCACCTCAGGAACCTTATATTTCTATCAACCCTCGGGTTATAACACCCTGCAACAGACTCTTTTGTTGGACATATGGACAACTAAATTAATGCTTCACATCTTTATTGTTTTTAATTCTCCTAACAGGTACTACCTACAGGTGTTAAGCTACAACTACCTTACACTATTGATGCTTTTCCAGGACTGTTACACAGATACTTTCTTGCTCTTCGATTGGGAGTCAGAATTGCTTCAATATTTTTTGCCATTACATTTCACACATCCCTTTTTTGCACTTTGTATACATGTTTACTTTGGGTATACGGCTTTGGATTGGTATACTCTTTGTTGGGATACATGTATTTTTGAAGGTGATATCTTTTTTGCGCTTTTTTCATCTTCTTTGTGTGGAGTTGTAATGCGGACGAATTAACCCTTATGATTTAATGTATTTTTCTTTCTTTTTAGAAGGGGTCCTCCTTCCCTCCCCAATTATGTACCTTTCTTTATTTTGATTAACGCATAAGGAGCCATGAGCTACTCTTCTCATCAAAGATATAGATAGATATATATATATATGTATGTATGTATGTATATATAATTAAAGAGCATCTCATGGCTCCTTATGCATTAATAAAAAAAAGCAGTTACAAAAGTGGGGAGGGAAAGTGGATCCCCAACTAAAAGCAAAAAAGAAATACATGAAAGTCTTAGGGGTTCCTCTTTTCACATTACAACTCCACGCAATAAAAGATAAAGAAAAACATAAAGGTATAGTACACCCAGAAATACATATCCAACAAAATGTATACGAATCCAAAAAAATTGTATACCCAAAAAAGACATGTACACCAAAACATAAAATTTCAGTGGAGGTTTAAAGCAGAAAAAGAAATGGGAGAAAGAGCATTCTGAGGCATTGCAAAACATATTGGAGGGCACCAAAAATTTTCTCGCAAAGTGAACATCCCAACCTACAGCTAAACCATTCCTGTACCACAAAATAGAAAAAATTGCAAGGGATATGAGGGGCCTAAATATATATAAATGACTTCAAATTTGAAATAGATATGGCAACATTAGGAGTGCATTGTAGAAGCACAAAGAGATGACAATCAGTAGATCGAAAGAGTGCAACACCCAATAGTGTTGATAGCAATAAGATCCGGTAGTAAAGTTTAGCCAAACACTGAGAACCTATATAAGAAAATAGAGAATGTAGCAGTATGTATTTCCAAAAATATTGATGTAGGATATTAAAGCAATAAACATAAATCCAGTTCCAGCAACCACAAGTAGACCTATTAACCCCACACATGCTACTGTGGCAATAATAACCGTTCAAAAAAGCCAAGTCAATGAAGTCCATAAGCAAGGTCTGTATCCATCACCTACAGAAAATATCCAAATATGTATTCCATTAATAAAGTGGACTATTTCTCCATGTATCATAAACCATTAGAATGGACAAAAATATCCAGTACAATAAGGATAGTAAAGAAAAACACAAATAGATTGTATTTGGCATTAAGGGGCATCAAGTAAGTCACTTCTAATAAGTTGGAGTAATGAAAGAGGGGGAGTATCACCAATCAATGCACTAAGAACTCCCCATTTTGCTAACCAATCATAAGTGAAATTTCCCTCTCTATTAATAAAACTATATTGAATATTAAGCTGATGCACCTCAATAATGGTCCTATTTCTTTTCAACAAGGTGATAAGATACTAAATAGGTTTAATCTTACCCATAAGAATGTAAAAAAAATCTTCAAAATCAGTTTCAAGCACAACAAAGCCGAAATGATAAGAGACAATAGTCTGTAGGGCAGCAAGAATTGCACAAGTCTCAGCTTCAAGAGAAGAAGAAGCAGCACAAGGGGAACCAAAATATACAATACATTTCCCAAAAGCATCTCTAAACAGTAAATCCTAATTTAAGGGAAGGGGATGGGAGGAATCAGCCGTAGCTGCCTATAGTTGCGGCTGGGGGGGGGGGGGGGGGGGGGGGGGGGTGGAGCCCAACTAATTAAATTAGGCCTCCAACCACCCAAGAGGAATGAGAAACAACACTAAAATTAGCTAATTTCCAAACTCTATTAAAGTTAGCCATAATTAAGGAAATGATAGCGATAGGAGTGTGACTAGATTCCTCATACTTATGACTATTTATAGCCATCCAAATGAACCAAAGGACAATCACAGGAAAGTAAGATAACTTTTTATTAGTGAAATCCATATCATTCCAAATATCTAAAGCATGTTTTAGCCTCAAATAAGGGGGTCAATTAATGAAAAACTAGTACCCCAGCATATTCCAAACTTCTTTAGCAAAAAGGCAATCAATGAAGACATGATTAGATGATTCAGCTTCATGCTTACATATATAACAAAAGGATGCAATTTTTAGTCCTCTCAATTTAACTATGTCATCTAAAGGAAGCAAGTTATAAAAGTATCTCCACGGAAAAAAGGATATAGAAGGAGAGATGTATTGATGCCATGTGTAAGTGCTCCATTTCCAATGAGTGAAAGTGTGTAAGTGAGAATATAATAGTTAAGAACTGAGTATCTTCTCTAAAATTTCCAAACAGGAACATCCTTATCCTGCTCATTAATAGGTGCAATAGAGGGAGCTAGCTCACCCACTAAAGTAGTTAATTTAGCAAGATTCAAGATTCCATTCAACATCAGTCCAACAGTCAGATACCATCAAATGAGTATTTGTAAGAGCATTCGACAAGCTAGTGTGAGTGAAAAACCCCCAATCATCAAGCCAGAAGGAAATGTTTCCATTTCCAACATCCCAAAACATAAGATGAGAAGTCACAGCCCGGGCAGAAATAATGGCCTTCCAAATTTTAGACTCTCCCACCTTCCAAGTAACAGTGGAGGGATGAAAGGATTTATAATACTTTTGGTGCATAAACTTGGCCCATAAAGAGTCTGCCATACTAAATTTGAACCAAAGTTTACACATATTGATGTCTATAATCTATTGAAGTGTTTTAAAGCCAAGCCCTCCAGAAGAAAGAGGTATACTATTGTACTTCCATTTGGTCCAGACTTTGGAGGTTCTAGTACCTTGCCAAAGAAATTTGTTGAAAATCACCTCAAGTGTTTTTTGTGTACTCTTTTTGGTTTTAAGAAGTTGCCTAGCATAGAGTGGAAGGGTACAAAGAACACTCTTCAACAAAGTGAGTCTGCCCCCAATAGACAAAAAAGAGTTTCTCCAATCATTAATCTTGAGTTTAAATTTATCAATCACCTCATCCATTTGTGTTTGTTTTTTTCTTCCTCTGAGAATATTTACCCCTAAGTATTTAATAAAAAGTTTGGAAATTTTACAACCAGTGTAAGTGGAAGCCCAAGTTTGAACATGAGATTGAAAACATTTCCCTAAATAAATGGAGCATTTGGCAAGATTAAAGATCAATCCAGATGTTCTTTGAAAGTCCCTTAAAAGAGACATTGTAGTTTTAATAGCTTTCTTGCTAGCACTAGAGAACAAAATAGCATCATCAGCGTAAGCAAGATGGCTCACCACAATCTTAGATTTTTGTGAGCATTGAATGTGTGATTGCTCAAGATGCAACTTATTAAAGAGCCTAGAAAGATAATCAAAAGCAATAATGAGAATAGTGGAAGTGTGGATCTCCTCATTTAATTCCCCTTTTAGCAGAAAAATAACAATGAGCTTTACCATTAATCGTGACACTGTAATGGTTATTAGAAAGCCATCTTTTGATGAGTAAAAAAAATTTCTGGTGGAAGCCTTTAGCCTGTAAAATTTTAATATTGATCCCATCTGATGGTGTCAAAAGCTTTGTGGATGTCCAATTTAAAAACCATGTTGCCTCCCCTATAATTTTTGTTTAGGTCTTCAATCATTTTCTGGGCTAAAGGGATATTATCAGGAATATCCATGTCTTTAATAAAAGCAGATTGCTGAGGAGTAATAATTGAAGAGAGATGCGGCTGAAATCTATTGGCAATAATCTTGCTCAAGACTTTAGAGATAACATTAGTCAGAGAAAGAGAATGAAAAATATCCCAAGAGATCTTATCATTACCCTTAGAAATGAGTAAAATCAATGCAGAGCTGAAGTATTTACTTAGATTATCCCCAAGAAATAAACTTTGAACAACAAGAATTACCTCCTTCTTAATGATATCCCAGGAATAAGTGTAGAAGGAAGAGGAAAAGCCATCCGAGCCAGGAGCTTTGTTAGAGCTAATAGACTTGAAAGCAGTAAGTATTTCCTGTTCATCAGAAAGATATGTTAGATCAAGGCTATTAATGTAAGTATGTTCATCAACAAAGACTGTAGAGTCCACAGGGGTAACATGGGTAGTAGTTTGATAAAGCTCAGTGAAGTAATTAACAACACTTTCTCCAATGTCTTCCATACTAATTAAAACTTGCCCATTCTCATTTTTTATTTTTAATATGCTATTGATGTTTCTTCTATGTTTTAATGTGCTATGCAAATACTTTGTGTTTCTTTACTCTGCAGTAAAAGAAATTTTATTTGCTTTTTGCTGAAGAAAATTTTCTTCCAATGTAGTAGCCTCCATTAAAGAGAGATGTGCTAAAGAAAAGTTTTCATCAGATTAGGAGACCAAAAATTTTGAGCCTCCAGAGAATCAACAAGATTTTGAGCATCCTGAACTTTGTTATGAACATTACCAAAAGCTTGATAGTTCCATTTCGTAAGATGGGCAGCAATTTTTTTGTGCAATTTCCATAAAGCAAACCAAGGAGTTCCAACACCATCATAGTGTCAAACCTGTTGCACCAAATTCAAAAAGGTGTCATGAGATGCCCAAACAATAAGGAAATTGAAACAAGAAATGCTCGGTTTAGCAGTAAAATCTAAAGTAAGCAAAATTGGATTATGGTCAGGTGTAACATAGCTCAAATGTTGAACCCTAATGATAGGGAAATGATTTAGAAAAGCTGAGTTGCCCAAATAATGATCCATCCTTTAATAAGGAAAACCTCTCCTCCAAGTGAAGGGGGGCCCGAATAACCCAAGTCATAGAGACCTGCAGAAGTAAGAGAGTTAGAAAACTGAGTAATAAGAGCATTATCACATCTACCTCCCACTTTTCTCTCCATGGACTTCATTACCATATTGAAGTCTCCCCCCACAAACCAATTCTCATTAATAATATTTCCCATGTGTTCAAGTTTTTTCTAGAGCAAAAATTTATCCTGCAATTGAGAGCTAGCATAAATAAAAGTGCCCCACACTTTGAGATCATCAATATTGATCTGTGTTAAAACATATTGCTCCTCATCTTCAATTATAGAGAGAGTGACCAAATTCTTCCAAAAAAGTCAAACTTTATTATTGGTGTTGCAATAAAAACAAAATCCCTTAAATTTATTCAAAATCCTATTTTTATTGACATGAACTAATGGCTCCAAAATAACAAAAATGAGAGGTTTATGGACCCTACAAATGTGTTTGAGCCTATTAAGGGAGGAAGGGCCAGCCACTCCTCTACTATTCTAAACCAAAACGTTAAACATAATGATGTAGTCCAGCCCTTCTAGAAGATCTAGTAGAGTTGACTAATTGCTCTGCATCAGAATAATAAATACCCTCCTTTATGATATTACTATAATTAAGACTTGAAAGCTTATTATTTCTTTTAGCTTTTTTCCTTGAATGTTTTTGAACCTGCCATTCATTTTCTAAAGTTTTGGAAGCAAGTTGTAGAGCACTATTAGTAAGATCAGTTGAGTTGGAAGGAAGAGAGTGCACATAGCTTGCCATATTATTTCTAGAAAGAAGAGTGGCTGAAGTTGGAACATTAGGTAGTGTTATGTCAACAGGTTCAACAATCTCAGCATTCTCAATAAGAGAATTACCATCTTCATTTAAAACATGTTGAGGAGGTGCATCAATATATGTGTGCTGAGTTTCATTTCCCAAATTTTCCAAATTTAAATTTGTGTTTTGCAAATGTGGAGTAACCATTAAATCGGCTTCAGTTTCTGCATTAGGTGATATGCCTTGACGATCCATGTGAGTTTGACCTTCAGGGGGACTAGTTGGATGTGTAGAAGTAGGATTTTTAAGGTGAGGATTCAGTCTATATCAAAATGAAATATGATGACCAAACATAAAGTAGTGGGTGCAATAAGGAAAGTGTCTTTCGATTTAAACTTGTTGCCAATAGCCCTGGTGTTGAGAGCCTATCCGTTTCTCATTACAAAATAGTAGGGTTATGTCTCTTTCTACTAGAATGTGTGCTTTAGATGGTCTCAAAATTGTGTATGTCATAGTATCTATTTTTAGAGGCTTACCATAAGGTGCCGCTAAGGAAAAGAGTATTTCGTGATTAAACTGATGTAATATAAGCCCAGGAAAATGGATCCAAACAGGAATGATAGGCAATTCATATTTAGGGTCAAAGTCAATAGACCATTTAAGAAATTTCATCACCTAATTTTCTATCCTCAAGAATCTCTTCGCAAACAGACGAGTATAGTCCTCGTCATTAGCAAGTTGTATTAAGATATGTCTACAATCAATAACATTGACCTTTCACCAGTCATTAAGTTTCAGCATTTCAAATTCTATTCTAATCAGATCCAACTTCAAAATACCATACATAAATTTACCCACAAGGGCCAAACATCAATAAGAAGCAAGAATCAAAATTTCAACCTTTGTGATAAGCATTGCAAGTTTCCCATTCTTTTTTCCCATATTCTTAATGAAAAAGTAATCCCCTCCCACAGAAAGTGAATCGTGGAACCCTTGCAGAAACATACCAGAGTTTGGTGTGGCTTGAGGGCTACCACCCCCCTCAACCACCGCATCAACAAAAGATTGAGGAGTGGCAGGCATCATAAAAAGCACACAAACAACAAAACCAAAGAATGAAATGATATCACCAGCCAAATCTTGCATGAAGAAACTCAAAATTTCCATAAATGCTAGAGCTGAGGGATATATATATATATATAT
>NW_018165429.1:225480-229264 GCF_001263595.1 Phalaenopsis equestris
AGATCTCTCTGATCTGCCTTATATTAGAAGGGGGATGTCCACTGATGTTTATCCTAACCATTCTATCTAGGGAGGGCTTTTGTTTCCTTGAGTCCTTACTGCTTTGTAATGTTTCTTTTCTATTTCTTATTTTCAGCCCTATTGAATGGGGAAAGGTTTTTGGACAGTTTACTTTGGGATTTTATTTTTCTCTTGGGAGCCCTTGCCCCCTTTTGAGTGAACCTTGGTTTTTTTGTTTGTGAACCAAGGCCCATATAGCTTTGTAACTTTTATTTCAGTTTAACATGTAGGGAGTCTCTGTCACTCCTTTAATATATATATATATAAGATATATATATATATAAGTGAAATATATTAATAAACTGAAGAGGTTACAACTCTAAGGTATGGGGCCCCATGGAGGTCACCATGTAAAAAAAATAAAGGGGGGAGGCGGAGAGGAGACCACAACACCATCTGAATTGGAGGCCAATCTAGCAAGCCAGTTGGCAGGTTTGTTCCCTTCTTTGAAGTTGCAATTTAAAGTAAAATTGCAATTTTGTTGAAGGGAGTTGATAGCTTTAAACCATTGTAAGACATGCCAAGGAGGAGGGGTGACACCTCTAATCATTTGAATAAGGGTTGTGGAGTCTGTTTCCACAAGCAAATAATCCCATTTCAACCAAACAACAATCTAAATGGCCCAAATGGTAGCAGTAGCTTATGTCTCCAGAGCATCTTGTGCTATGATAGGACAATAGTAAAATAGTTTCTAGACTCCATTAGTATCTCTAAAGATACCACCATAGCCAGCAGTAGAATTGTTGAAGCTGCCATCAGTGTTTACTTTGACATAAGGATGTGGAGGCTTAGTCCAGAAAACTTTAGAGACATTGAAAGAAGTAGAGGGGGTTTGATACTGTTACAGGGAGTTCCATAGATCAAGAAAGCCTTTGAGTGTTACCAATTTGTTTTTGAATGCTTTGCAGTTGACATCAGTGTGAGCCACAGTGGGGAGGAGCACTTCATATTTAGCTTTATTTCTCGTCATCCGGAGAAACGAGGCAACAATGCATGGGACAGTAAACAGTTTTAGCTTAGTCCAAACCTTCAACCAGGATTCCAATTTAGACCAACCTAATGAAATCAAATTTATATTCAAGTTCTGTGTTAGTTCCTTCTAGACCTGCTGAGCAAAATTACATTGGAAGAAAAGATGAGGGATTGATTCAGCCTCAGAGTGATAAAGACGACATCTAGAATGGCCGCTCAGGCCCTTTAATATAAGAATGTCATCAACAGGGAGCAATTTCTTAAAAACTCTCCAAATGAAAAATGACATAGAGGGGGTTAAGAACTTATTCCAAATGTTTTCGCCCCAAAATACAGCCTCCTAATTGAACATATTAGCATAGATGGCTTTAGATAGAGACTGCTTTTGCAGTTCTTGAGTACCAAATTATTCTCAGTATCTCTATTGAATTGAATTTTAGACATACATATAACAGGAGTAGGATGAATCAGAGACTTGAGGGTATCCATACACCATGAGTTGCCATTCCAACAGTCATATACCAAGAGATCTTCAATGATATCAGTTGGTTTGGGCATTAGCAGATCCTGGGGCACCAATTGTCAAGCCAAAAATTAATTTTACCATTACCCAGATCCCATAGGAACATGTCCTCAGCTTTCTGTCTTACTTTCAGCATTTCTACCCAAATTCTGGAATCCCCAAACTTCCTGCTAACTAATTTGGGGCGAGAGTGTTTACAATAATTGCCCTTCTTTTATGATGCCCATAAGGAGTTTTGCTGTGTGAATTTAATCCAGAGTTTACACATATTCACTTGTTGGAGATGCAACGGTCCCTTGAACCCAAGCCCCCCAGCCATGGCGGGTTTAGCTACCTTTTGCTAATTGGCCCAATGAAGTTGTTGTCTTTGTCCTGACCACAAGCATCTATTGAAGCTTCTTTCCAAAAGAAGTTGGGTAGATTTCTTCATAACTATGACTTGTAGTACATAGGAAGGAAAAGAAGTTAAAATGCTTTTGAGAAGGGTAATCCTCCCACCATTTGACAAAAAAGAATTAGTCCAACAGTTGAGTTGAGCATCAATTTTGGAATGAACATCATCAAATTGTACCATTTTGGCTCTGCCCTTAACAATAGGCACTCCTAGATATTTGAAGGGAGGGGAGGAAGTTGTAATTCCAGTGGCTTGGGATATCCATTGTTTAACTGCAGGATTAGCCTTTTTACCAAAAGTTAATTGGCATTTAGAAGGGCTAAAGTACATACCAGAAACCAATTGGAAATGGTGGATACAATGTGGTATCATCTTGACAGCAGCCTTATTGGCTTTAGAGAATAGGATAATGTCATCAGCTTAGATTAGATGGTTGACAACCACATTAGATTTATGATGATATCTGGCATAAGATTTATTCAACAGAGCCTTATCAATTATTTTTGAAAAATAATCCATATCTAGAATGAAAATTGATGGGGAGAGAGGGTCTCCCTGTTGGACTCCCCTAGTAGCAGAGAAATAACCAGTGGACCATTGAGCATAATTAAGTGAGCATTTTGCTGCAGCCATCTGTAAATAAGGTTACAAAAATCCAATGAGAAATATCAAGAATGAACCACCAACTAATAGTGTCATAAGTTTTTTTCAGGTTGATTTTTTATATCATGTTTCCCCCTCTACAAAGCTGATCAATTTCCAGATAAAGTTCTTGAGCCAACAAAACATTATCAGCAATTGACCTCCCTTTCACAAATGCAGATTGATAGGCCTTATAAGGTGAGGTAGATGAGGTTGAAGCCTAGTAACAATAATCTTACTAATGGCATTAGTGAGACTTATAGGCCTGAAATATTCACATTTTTTGCAGTCCGTAGTTTTAAGTATTAGGACATAAGAAGAGGAGGAGAAGGACTTTGGAAGTGGGTTTCCTAAACAAAAACTTAGAACAGCAACAATCAGATCCCCTTTGATAATAGGCCAGGATTTTCTATAGAAGGCTGAAGTAAACCCATCTGGACCAACAACTCTATCACTGTCTATACCTTGTACAGTTTCCCATATTTCAGTTTCAGATGGAGGGTTAGTAAGTTGGAGATTCCTAGTATAGTTTTGATCCTTCTGGAAGACTTGCAGGTCAAGTGGAAAAGATCCGTGGGGAGGGGCAGTGAGAAGCTCCTTAAAGTAACTTACAACATTTTTAGCTATACTCCCAAAATCAGTAAGCCAACTGCCATCCCTATCTGTCGGCACTATTTTTGGTGTGGAGTTTGCCCGTAAGAAGATGTCGGTCATCGGAATTGAAATCCCGTTGCCCTCTTCGGAAGGACGTTAAAAAAAATTTAGTTTTGAAAAAGATGAAGTCAAACTGACCCCATAATTTTCATAGTTTAAATAGAAGAGCACTTTACCTCAAATTCTGTATCTATCCCAAAGGATGAATACAAGAATTGAGGGTGAGGCTCGATCAAATAAACTAGAGAAAGTCATGACATCCGTTTGATCTGCGGAACCAATATATTGGCCGACAAATTCCCCTATCTAATATAAGGAATTAAATAGGGTTTATATTATGCTAGGTCTGGGAAAAGCTTCCTATAGGGGCAAGCCCCTATAGTTAATTACATCTTAGATAACTGAAGTTACCTAAGAATACTCTCGATAGAAATCAAGGAAAAATTATCTTCAAGGAATTCAAATGGTAAGGACATCTCAAAGATATCAGACTAATAAGTGTGAAGGGGGATTGGTTCAAATTTGGAACATTTTATTTT
>NW_018165429.1:236193-278117 GCF_001263595.1 Phalaenopsis equestris
AATGGTGGGGTACCTTTTCTAATTTTCTAAGACTAGTCAATAGGAAAGTCCTTTGCCTAGACCAAAGAAGTTTCTAGACCTCAACCAAAAGTGAGGTCAACACTATCTTTGATTCTTTGGATTGTATTGCATTTCCTTCTATACTTAATAAAAGCATGAAAGCTGTATAGGTAGGACAAGCTGTATATATATATATATTAATAAAAGAGCAACTCGTGGCTCCCTATGCATTAAAACTCAAAAAGGTTAAAAAATATGGGAGGGATAGTGGTTCCCCAACTAAAATGAAAAAATACATTATAGTCCTAGGGGTTCCAAAATCTACAGTACAACGCAAAACAGAAAAGTAAGGAAAAATGAAAAGGTACATCAAAACTAAAAAATAAGTGACCCAAAATAGATAAACTTCAAGCAGCTCCAACCAATCCTTTCTTGAGCAAAAGAACAAATTACACCATCTGGAATTCGTTGTACTAAACGCCTTAGAAATGACGACCTGCAGCAAGAAAAGCCTCACAAATTGCCTCGACAGCATCAACAAAATAACAACAAAAATTAGAAGGAGGTCAAAACCGAAAAATCATATAACCATAAAAAAGAGTTAGCCTTGATATAATGCTTCCAACAGTTGTAGTGGAACTAACTAAAAAGTTACATATGGCAAAAATTCTAATCCAGGCATAAGAAACAATCCAGAAACAAAATCAAAACACTAAATATAGAGATGATGATAAAAATGTAAAACAAAGAAAACATCCCCCAGGAAAAGCTAATCCACGCCATATCCAAATAGCCTTATCCAATTGTGCTTCCAAAAACATAGCCAAAACTAAATAAGGAGATGGTGGTATAAATGTAAAACTAAGACTGCATCCCCCGAGAAGTCCAAAAAGCCTTAGCCAAATCCATGCCATATCCACACAACCATAAACAAAATTGCTTCCAGAAACACAGCCATAGCCAATAACTAAATATAGAAATAGTGATATAAATCTAAAACATTGAAAACATCACCTAGGAAGAACTGAACCATGTACAAATTGCCTTATCCAATTGTGCTTCCAAAAAACTACCCAAAACCAAATAAGGAGTTGGTAGTGTAAATGTAAAACATTGAATGCATCCCCTAGGAATTCCAAACAAACCAAAAATAATTTTCAAAGGAAAGTGCCGTAGAAAGAATATTTAAAAAACACTATTCCTTCCCATAACAAAAAACCAATTGTAAAGCCAGGAATTAACATTTAAGGTAAGAGGTATTAACATTTAAGGTAAGGAGAATCAAGCAGATCACCATTCAGAAGAGTGCGAAGATGCGGCATGGGTAAAGTTCCACAGCTAACATTAATAGAATTCCTAGCCAAACGAGCAAACCAATTAGCAAGAGAGTTACCTTCTCAGTAGACAAAAGACAAATGAAAAACTAAATTGTATTTATGTATATAATCTTGAATTTGACTCATAGTAGCAAGCAAATCCCATCGAGGCATAGTGATGTTGTAGAACTCATCTATAAGCGTTTGTGAATCCGTCTCAAAAATGATTTTAGTAAATTTAAGACGAGCCCCAACCTGAACAGCTAAAAGAAAAGCCCAACTTTCAGCCTCCAAAGGAGAGGCTGCACAAATCAGAGAAGCAAAATAAAAAAGACACTGCCCAAAATGATTCCAAAGGATCTCACCCGCACTAGTCGTGTTGGAGATCCAACTACCATCCATATTAAATTTAACCCAGTTTGTAGGTGGGGGTTGTCATCTGAAGATGGCCATCCTACCCACTTTAGACTGTGTAATATCACCCAACAAAGATAGGGAACGACAGGTGCATTTGAAATGAGCTAAAATTTTATAGACAGTAATATAAGGAGCCAACAAATTGTTACCATACTTAGCTTCATTTCTTGCCACCCAGATGAACCAGATAAAAACAAGGAGAAACCAACACAATTTTTTATCCACAGAAATAACAATTTTCCAAGTATAAAGATAATCCTCAATAGAAGAAGAGGTAGGCCATTTTATCTTGAAATGGTTACCCAACATATTTCAAATATCAGCAGCAAAAGGACCAAAAAAATAGAGGTGAAACCGTTTCTGAGTCCTTTTTACATAAATAACATTGAGACAGCATTTTCAAACCTTTAAGCTTTTAAATATCATCCAAAAGTAGAAAATTAAGAAAAATTTCCATAAGAAAAAAGAAATAGAAGGAGAAATAAGTTTGTGCCAAATAGCCCGACTCCACCTCTAAGCACTATAAGGATAGATATTAGTATAAAGCATTTTGGTAGGGGATAAGCCAGCAGTAGTTTTCCATAGGGGAATGTCCTTCCTGAAGTTTAGCAATCTTAGTCGCCTCATGCACACCAAAAAGATCATTAAGTTTATTGACATCCCAATTACCCTAAAGACAAAGATCCGAAATAATTAAATCAGACGTGGTACCTTGCCTCATCATGAGATTGTCACCCAACACCCATTGATCAAGCCAAACCGAAATGTTACCCTCACTAACGTCCAAAAAAATAAAATTACGGGCCAACTTTCTCGCTTTAAGAATAGATTTCCAAATTCTAGAATCACCAGCCTCCATTAAACAACAGACTAATGATGGTAAGAGCAATATTTATGATAGAGAAATTTAGCCCATAAGAAATCATTGGAGCAAAATTTAAACCAAAGCTTGCACATTTTAATACTAGAGATTTGACTAAGAATTTTGAGCCCTAACCCTCCAACAGAGATAGGCTTGCAAACTGTACGAAAAGAAGTCCAATGCTTATTAGAAAAACCACCCAACCAAAGAAACTGATTGAAAAGTCTCTCAAGAGAAAGCTGAGTGCTCTTCTTGAGATTAAGAGTTTACAAGGCGTAGAAAGGAAAACTAAATAAAAAACTTTTAAACAAGGTGAGGCGACCCCCATTAGAGAGAAAGATATTCCTCTAATCATCAATTTTATTTTTGATCCTTTCGAGCACCTCATCTAATTGGGTTTGCCTACGACGCCCTCTCACCCCAAGATACTTAATAGGAAGGGAGGCGGAGTGAAAGCCAGAAAACAAGATAGCCCAAGAGGCAACAGAGCTTTTAACATTCTTCTCAAAGAAAA
This sequence comes from Phalaenopsis equestris, assembly GCF_001263595.1. Lineage (NCBI taxonomy): Eukaryota > Viridiplantae > Streptophyta > Magnoliopsida > Asparagales > Orchidaceae > Phalaenopsis > Phalaenopsis equestris. The sequence goes on from NW_018165429.1 coordinate 239,303, forward strand.
AATTACATTTTTCTTTGTTAATCCATAACCCAGAAGCTTGTTGAAATTCCTCAAGAACCCTCATTAACACCTTGATGGTAGATTTACTGGCATTAGAGAAGTGGATAGCACCATTCACATAAGAATGGTAGATTTACTGGCATTAGAGAAGTGGATAGCATCATTCACATAAGCAAGATGACTAACAAGAACCGTGGACTTATGACTGTAGTGAGTGTACGACTTGTTAAACTGCATATTTTTGAAAAGCCAAGAGAAGTAATCAAATTCAATGATGAAAATGGTAGGGGATAAGGGATCCCCTTGCTTGATGCCTCTTCAGGCAGAGAAGAAAACGTAAGATTTGTCATTCACCATCACACAGTAATGATTATTCTAAAGCCACCATTGAATTAAGGAGATAAATTATCATGAAAACCACAAGCATGCAAAATGTTAATGATAAATTCCCAACTAATAGAGTCAAAGGCTTTTTAATATCAAGCTTTAAGATCATATTACCACCCGAAATTTTTTATCAAGATCTTTAATAAGCCCTTGAGCAAGTAAAATGCTATCAGTGATTTCCCGGCCCTTAACAAAAGCAGACTGATGAGGGGAGATGATCTAAGGTAACAAAGGTTGAAGTCTAGAAAGCATCAATTTACTTATAACTTTGGAAATGACAAAGGTGAGGGAAATAAGATGAAGTTTATCCCAACTGGACCTATCATTACCCTTAGGGATGACCACAATCATGGAAGAAGTGAAATACTTCCCAGGATCTTCCCCCAGAAAGAAAACTTGAACAACGAGGGTGACTTCCTTCTTGATAAGATCCCAACAAGAAACATAAAAAGAAGAGGTAAAGCCATCGGGGCCCAGAACTTTATTGGCGTTAATGTCCTTCAAAGCCAATAAAATTTCCTGCTAAGTGGAGACCTCAAAAAGGAAGAAGGAGGACACATACTCATGCTCATCTTCAAAAAGAGTAGTGTTGACCGGAGAAACCTAAGAGGTGTTCATAAAAAGATCCGTGAAATAATCAACAACACTTTGGCTAATATCCTTATCCTGAGTACAACAAGACACGAAAGGGGAACGAAACTTAAGGTAGTATTAATGTTCTTCGTATGCTTAATGAAGTCATGAAAGTATTTTGTATTACGGTCCGTAGAGGAAAAGTTGATGTCATTAGTTTTCTGCTGAAGAAAACTTTTCTCCAAACAAACAACTTTCAAAAGTTTAAAATGGGCAGTGCCTAAATCATCGACATGTTGAGTAGAACAAATAACTTGTTCCTCAAGCTTATCAACTTGAGCTTGAGCCTCCATAACTTCAAGTGAACATTACCAAAAACATTTAAATTCCACTTACGTAAATGCGTAGCAACCTTTTATGAAGCTACCACAGATTGAACCAAGGATTACCAACATAATCAACATTCCAAGCTTGTTGTACAAGATATAAAAAAGTCTCATGAGTGTTCCAGATGTTAAGGAATTTAAAATGATAGGTGGAAAGCTTAACAGTGAATGCAAGTGATGATAAGATGGGATTATGATCAGAGGCAGCATGATTTAATGGCTAACTTTAGCAACATGAAAGTGAATAAGAAAATATTGATTGCCAAAGAAACGATCAAGCCTCTGAGCAAGGGATCCCTGCCTCCAAATAAAGGGAGGACCAGTAAAACCAATATCAAATAACCCAGCCTCATTACTTTTATCACAAAAATGATTGATAAGCGAAGAGTTGCATCTCCCCCTTCCACTTCTTTTAGAAGGCTTCATAATCATATTAAAATCTCCCCCCACCAACCAATTATCAGTAAAATATATCAAATACTTAAGAGGCTCTTCCTTGTAATGAGTTAAGTGAATTATATGGAATGTATAGATACAACTAAAATATTTAGTGACAAATAATAGCAACTATCTTCTTTACCCCTCCCCAAGTTCATAAAGAAGTTTGGATAAAAATGACTAGTTGACCTCACTTTAGAGGCTTAGGATCTAGCCATAGGGCTTTTTTGTTGACTATCCTAGAAGTCTAGTAATGGAACCCTATTCCATTAGAAATTTTAAACAATTTCTTACTTTTCTTGGAGTTCCACATGTTTGGTTCTACCTTCCAGAACATAACACGATGAAGCTAAGCATGGGGGAGCTTAGGCTCATAGGAATGTCTAGCTTTAGGGTTAGCCCTGGGTGGTGTGGTCTTGGTCAATCTTGCACACACACACTTGAACCTCTCACTTTAACTCATAACCTAAGAACTTAAACCAACCATGCTTAACCTAGTTCCCCACTCTTTTGGAGACCCATGAGGGGTTCCCCAAACTCTTAGCTCCTGTCTAGGATAGCTAGGACTAACACATGGAGGATCTAAAAAGGAGGATTTCCTTGGTATCATGGCACCAAATGGGTAATTTTATGATTAGCCTCATCATTGAACCTCAATTTTGCTCAAATACCCAATTTTGACCCTTTGCCTCCAAACTTCTCCAAAATTACCAAAATGGCCCTAAAAACCTAATTTTCTCAAAATTTCTCAAAATCTCAAATTTCCTTCAAAAATCATTTCAAATCAATCAAATTGCCCAAAACACCCCAAAATTCTCAAATTTCCAAAATACTGCCAAAATTACCAAAATAACCCTCATTCCCAAAAATCCTCAAAATTTCTAAATTCACTTTAAATGCCCCCAATTTTGACCAAAAATCTAAATTCCTTCAAATTAAACTCCTTGACCTCTTAATTTTCACCAAATTGACTTCCCAATCACTCATGAAAATACTCTACCTCAAATTAAACCTTCAATTGACCAAATCTAAAGCTTAGCAAGCCCAAACTCAGATCCATGTCTAAGCCATAGTCTTGAACCCAAACCCTAAATTCACCTTAATTCATTTGGTCTAGCCAAACCTTGGCCACCACAGCCACAATTTGGACCCTAAGAACGAGCCTAGTGGTGTCATGGACCAAGGAGCCCTTGAATTAAGGGATTTCTTCCCAAAATTAGCTAAATCAATGGGATCCTTTCTACTATCCTTGCAAGCTCCCAAGGCTGTCCCACCAGCCCTAGGCCGACCGGCCTAGTGGCCAAAAAAGGTCATACCTAAGAGGTCTCAAGTGGCTCAAACCCAAAATTAGGACTCTCTTGGATGGGTCAATCCCATTGGACAATTTTTCCATTTATCCCTCCACATAAGAAGCATCTCGGCCACCCTGGCTTGCCCTGATGATAGTCATGGCTTCCTCTATAAATTGAGCACCCCTCATGGCCAAAGGAGAGATGATTCAATTTCCTTTGGGAGACTCTATAAAAATCCTTCCATAGCTTCTTCAAACCTTCCTAAGCTCAATCTCACTACCTTTAGCCACTCATTTCCCTCTCTTGAGCTCAATTTCAAAGCTCAAATATATGACACTTTTCAGGCATCTCACCAAACTCCAAAAATTTTCAAATTAAAATTCTCTTGAGCTTCATCTGAGCAATATAAAAAGCTCCCCACTGAAAGCCCCATCCTTTGAGCCCTCTACACCAAACTTTGACTAAAGCCGCACAACCCTCAGATCGAGCTATTACCTAGACCCTATACTAAAGGAAGGTGACACTTTGAGCATGTTTGTGGGACTTCAAAGAAGCTTCTACAAGCATCCAATTGAGGCCATACCTCTTGGACAAAGGTATAACTCGAAATCCCTATTTTTTTGGCTCGGTTTCATCAATTGTGAAGCAAACTTATTTTACATACGCACCTAGCCACATAGATAGGTTCTCCTTGACTAGATGAAGATGTAGAAACAAACCTCATGTGATTTGGTTGAGTATCGAGCAAGATGTTAGGTCTAGAAGTTGGATTGTTCTTAGGTTAGGTCAGTTAAGGACGATGACAAGGAACCTTCCGATCACTCATGTGTCAGATAACGACTCGAATCGCGTTGGATGAAAGAATTGTTCGTGAACAATGGGCCACGTGGCAAGCTAAGGTGCAAAGCACCACAAATCATGAGCCGCCACATGTGCTTTCGGTGTTGTTAAGGTTGAGCTGGCTATCACATGGATAAGTTAAATACTGAAATTTTGAAAAATCATAACTTGGTGTAGAAAAATCATAAAAATAAAATAAAAATACTCTATTGCTCAGTGAATATAGGAGAAAATTATGAAGGAAAAATATAAAATATTTGTGATAAATTTATTTTTATTTAATTAAATACTCTAGAGCTTGTTTTATTTATATTTATTTAAATGTTAATCACCATGATTTGAAATTTGGAGGGTTTGCTCCACATGTATTAGGAGTGTTCTCTAATTTTTCCAAAGTCAAAGAATACCTTTAACTATAAAAGCCACAATTTTCAAGGCTAGTTGTCTATTTATCTTAAAATAATTGTATAAAATAAAATATAAATATAAATATAAGATTTATTTTGATAGGTTCATTATGGTTAGAGGACCCTAGGAAAAACATAAATTGAGTTTAAATAATTAAGCATATTATCTTATGTAATTAAGTACTTAAAAATCATAAAAAATATAGAAAATAAAATATAATTCAAAAAATGACAAAAATTAATTCACAGTGAAGATAATGATAATTTTAAGTCACTGTAAAAATTTAAAACCTATTTGAATTGAATTTAATATTAAAGTCTATTTTTATAAGTAAGTGAAATTTTGGTACTAAAATAATTATAATAAAAAAATATAACTATGAAAATTATCAGAAGTGGTTTGGAGTGATCCTTGTGATCAGTTGCACCCGTAAAAAATAAAATTGATGTTAAAATTAATAGTTCATTTTTATCTAATTTTTAATTTAAAAATAATTAAAAATCACATAAGATATAAAATATACCAAAATGTCAAAAAGTATGCCCTGATTAATTCGGACAGCTTAAAATATTTTTCCTAGTTTTCCTAATATAGTTATGTATTTTTAAATGCTAAAATGTATTTTCCTTAATTTTTTTTAAAAAATAATTACAAGAAATAAAATAAAAATCTTAAAAATGAAAAGTTTATTTCTCTAAGTTCTCTGACCTGAGAGAGACTAAAAATGTATAAAAATAATTTTTGAAATTAATTTATAATTTTTATTTAATTAATCACTAAAATCAATAAATATTTTTGATAATTAAAATATAATTCAAAAAATGATGAAATTTGGTTTAAGTCGTCCTCCAATCTAGGTGAACCACTATTTTCCTATGGATAAAAATTTTACTTTGATTAATCAAATGAATTAACATTGAAAATCCCTAATTTTGAGTAAAAAATAATTATATAAACTAAAAAAAATTAGAGAATTATATTTTCACCTCTGATATTTTAACAGACCCATAAGTGGGTGTCAGCATCTATTTTCAGTGTGGAGTTGCCCGTTAGAAGATGTCAGTCGCTGGAATCCATATATATATGTATAAGTTTAGAAAAATATGAAATAAAATTTATCTCATAGCTTTCATAGTTTAAATGAAAGAGCATTATACCTCAAATCTCGTGTCTATCCCAAAAGATAAACACAAGACTTGAAGGTGAGACTCGATCAAATAAACTAGGAAACATATGACATCCGTTTGGTTTGCAAAACCATTTTTTTGATAAGCCGACAAGTTTCCCTATTTAATTTGAAGAATTAAATAGGGTTTATATTAAGCTGGGTTCGGAAAAGCATCTTATAAGGGCAAGCCCCCTATGGTTAATTACATCTTAAATGATCGAAGTCACTTGAGAAAACTCTCGATAAAAATCAAGAAATATTATCTTCAAGGAATTCAAAAGGATTGGACTTTTCAACGATATCGGACAAGGAGGTGTGAAAGGGGAATGGTTTAATTTGGAATATTTATTGTAGAATCCAAAGGAGGAAGAAATATGGGATGTCATAGATCCAGAGGCAAACCTCAGTGTCTTCCCAGTATATCCTATTATTTGGCTTTGATTTTGAGGAGAAATTATTTAAATATTTCATCCTGTTGATTTTATTTATTTAGGACTTACATTTATGTGAAAAAATCACACAAATCGCCTGTAAGATATTAGGATTTAGGTCGTAACGAACGACAATCTTAGAATCCTAAGATGAGTTAGGGCTTATATTGTATAGTAGAGCTATACAAAGGCCTAAAGATGAGTTGAGAATTTATGTTGCATACGGAAACCACCTCGAAGTCTAAAAAAGATATGTTGTTGTAGATCCTCTTGATGTTGAAGATGGTCATGCTGCCCACAATGCTAGCTCTAAGCTTCTCATCATGACAAGTTTAAGTTTTTTAATGTGTCAGGTAATAATGTCAAATCCAATGTCGCTATAGTTATGTTTCTAAAGCAACACCAGTTAGGATCCTACGATTCCCTCGTTCTAGTACCACTATTTTTTATCGGATTCACATGGTCTAAATGAATTTACTAAACTCAGCTTAATGAGTTCCATACTTTCATTTGGACCGTGGGAAATCTCATTAGCAACCGTATGTTAACTCCTCCAATGGATTCTTGATCATCTGGTGGAGAAATCTGATTTAGTTGCAATTTTTGTTTTGTGATGTTTGTGATTAAATTTTGAGTTGTCTTATATTTTAAATATTGTGACGGTGAATTTTATCTTGGTTGACTTTAGTTTTGGTTTTGGTTTTACGACTATCCTAGCAGTTTTGGTTTTCATGTCTGGTGACATCGTTGTTTAACATGCAAGTTTATAAGCATAAAAGTGCAATAAGGAAGTAAAAGAGAAAACGATACTATAAAGTGTAAAAGTATACCTCACAAGTCTTCTCGTTCCACCACTAGAATGTTCAGTACTTGCAAGGCATGTATATAATGTTGCAGGGAATTTAAGTTGCATGAGTAGATGAAGGTTTAACTACCTAACCCCAAGTTATAATTCTATTGAATCTTAAAAGATCTTAGTGGTTTATTTTGGAACAAAATATGTCACGTTCAAGTTATCATTCAGAATGTTCAATAGATTTCAAAATGCTCGAGGCATGAACTTAGATCACTTTGAAGATCTCTTAAAATATTCCTAGTTCATTTTGGACTTATCATATTGTTCCATTAATCATCCGAGGTTAAAGTGTGACTACCCCGTTGCTCAGTGAAACCTGATAGTTTAATTATCCCAAGGATAGGATACTCGATTAATCAGTTGATGTTTCATTTAAGAGTTATGTGAGTGGATGCCCCAAGGCAAGCTTAAATCATTTAAAGATTAGGTGCTCACAATTAAGGTCAGGATTGTAATGTCTAAAGATGTTAATCACCCATCATATTATTTTTTAAATCCAATCAATTGAGTTTAGACATCGAGCTTATGTCACTACTAAGCCCTTAATAATCATGATAGGAGAAATGGTGATTATCAAAATTTTGATTTAAATGATGTGTATTCTTATCAAATGGTTAAACTACCCTTAACTTTTGGCTTAAGAAAAGTAAATTTCCATCTTTCCGACTTAAGCCAATCACTTAAGAGTCGTTTGATCTTAGTTGACTTCCAAGTCATGGAGATTAGGGGATTTCTAATTTTGTTGATATTGGTGGTGAGTGGGTTTCTACCTTTTAATCTCATTGTATTGCAATCACCCAAACATGCTTATTAAGATTAAAATTACCCATTTTCCCTTGGTTAATCCTAAATTTTGATTAAGGCATCAAAGTCTAAAATGACTATTTTGCCCTTGGGCCACTTCACCTCACAACTCACTAAACACAACTCAAATGACTTCGAGCATTTAGAGTGTCATATCCATGAGGTAATTACAATGTTTAGAGGAGAATATGTGGACCTCTCGAAATTTTATTTAACTTAATTATTTATTTAAATTTAGAAAATAAGATTTTTAGAAATTAATTTATTTGGCTTCCCAAGATAAGGCTTTTATTTATGAGAAAATTATTAGAAGTTTCCCTAAGTTAAAGAAATACTTAGGCAAAATTTCATGGTCTTTTGAATTAGTTTATTTTAATTAATTCAATGGAAAAATGAGAAAAATCTACCTTTAAGCCTTAAAAATATGTTTTTACTTTAAAATTTATTTTAAATTTATGGAAAATTAGGAAAAATATTTTAATGAGTCCTAAGTGATCAGAGAACAATTAGGCACATTTTGAACTATTTTGACATTTTTGAGCTTTTTTATTATTCTAATTATTTTAAATTCAAAATAAGGCTCAAAAATCAAGTATTTAATCAAAAATAACTTTTATTTTTGTAAGTGACCCTCATCACAAGGAACTCAGAAAACTACTTTTCATAATTTTCTCAAGTGTATTTAATTTATTATAATTATTTTTGTACAAAAGTACAAGGTTTCTTTGAAAATCAACTTTAATGCTTAAACTTAGCCAAATAATTTTAAAATTTTTGCGGTAAATAGCAATGATTTTTATGAACAATGTGGGATTGATTTTGTCAATTTTTTATAAGTATTTAATTTACATAAATTAATACAAGATAATTACATTTAATTAAATATAAAATATCACAAGGTAATCCAAAGCATCAAAATATTTTTTCTAAACTTCTCTGACCACAAGAAACTCACTAAAATTATTCTCATAATTTTCCAAGTGATATTTTTATTTATGTAATTAAAATAAGGCAAAATGGTCACTCTAGCTTAAAATTTATGGATAGAAGTATAGAGATGCCCTCTAACAATGGAAAAATTAGAGAACACCCCCTCTATGATGAATAATGAATACAAGGAATGAACCCTAAAAGTTTCAAGCCATGGTGAGCAATATCTAATCATGGAGAATTAAAATACAACAGAGTGTATTTAATTCATTAAAAATCATATGTTTGCCAAATAATTTTTATTTTTTGTATTTGTTATTCTCCTTTATTCACTGAGTAAGAGGGTATTTTTTTCGGGTATTTTTATTTTATTTTTATGATTTTTATAGAGAAAAATATGGATTTTTGAAGTTTAGGTATTTAAAATAATTCAGAAAATCCATATTTTTCTACTTATCCACGCGGCACCACCTCAACTTATGGCGGCTCCGAACACACACGTGGCACGCTCCCATTAACTATGCTTTCCACCTTAGCATGCCATGCGGCCCATCTTCTCGCACTGAGAGTTGATCTGGCTCGATCTCCTCCGTCCAATGGATACACGCGCGATCAAACAGCTCTCCGTTATCGTCCTCAAGTGACCTAACCCGTAAGTCGTTCACACTAAAACCTTAAGATCTCAATCTAGACTCAACCAAATTGCATGGGGTTTGTTTTTAAACCTTCATCTACTCAAGACGAACACATATATACGGTTAATCAAGTATGAAATCAAGCCATTACAAATGGAGAATAAAAATAAGCTTGGGCTATGGTTAGAGTTCAATACCTTTGTCTGAGAGAGGAGGCCTCAATCAGATGGTTGTTGTAGCTTTGATTGGCTCTAATAAACCTCCAAATGAACTCTCAAGCTCTAGTGAATTGTCTAATTATGAATTCGATCAAAGTGGGTTTCAGGTGTTGGTCTAAAGCTAGCTTAGAGGCTGTTTGAGAGGGGGCATTTATGAGGAATCAACTTCTCTTGCCCCATGGATTATTTGTGCATAAGAATTTGATTTTCGTGGACTTTGGAGCTATGAAGAATGTTGTCCTGATTTTAGGCAGAAATTTAAGCTCAAAATTGGTCCTTCACAATGGGGATCAGTGGGGGAAAATGGTGACAATGAGCTTAGGAGTTCTTGGAGAGTGTCTGAGAGCAATTGGATAGAGTTTCCCTAAAGATTTGGCACACTTCATGTCTTGGCCATGAGAGGGTGGGTCAGTGCAAATTAGTGCTTAGGTGGAGGGCTGAGATGCTCTAAAGAACAATTATGGTGAGTTGGCCCCCAAGGTTGAAATTTGGTTTGATTTAGGGGTGGTGGCCCTCAGTTTTAAAGTTTTCTGGCCAATAGGTTGGCCATCATGGTCAGGGGTGGTGGCCATAGGGTCAGGTGAGCCAGTGGGAGGGTTAATTATGATTAACCCTCAATGGCAAGTGATGATGGAGGAGATATTTTGTTTAAGGCGCATAAATGGGATAAGATCCCTTAATTTAGGGGACCCATGGTTCATAGCTTACTTGGGTGGTTTAAGAGAGTTTATCCTGGTCAATAAGGTGTGCTTAGTGGCTGTAAAAACCTTAATTTGGTGACTTTAGGATGACAAAGTCAATCTTGTTGTAAGGGTTTAATTTGGGTCAAAATGGCTAGAAGTTTTGTTTGGGTTAGGCTAGCCATGACTTTGAGCTCAATTGATTGATTGAAATTGTGTAAATGATTGTCATGAATGTTTTTTGTGAAGGATTGGAGTAATTTTGAGTTCAATTGGAAGCTCAATTTGAAGGATTTTGGTATTTTGGTCAATTTAGGGGATTTTTGTCAAATTTAGGCATGTTGAACTAGGCTTGGGTCTAGGTTGGGCTAAGGTTGGAATAATTCCAAATTGGTGGTTGAAAATGGTCTATAGGAATTTCATGAAGAGTTTTCAACATAAATTGAGTGTCAATTTTTGGGTTAGGGCATTCAATTTGGTAGCATTTGGAGACAGCCAATTTGGGGCAAATTTAGGGATTTTTGGACTTGGGTTAAAATTGAGTGCAATTAAGGCTTCAACAAGGACAATTAAAGTTTTATTTGGTGTGTATGATTATTAAGAAGAATTTATTGTTCAAATTGGGACAATTTGAGTAAGCTATAGGGTCCAATTAAGTCGGATTAACTCATAGGGCTAAAATTGGGGGTTTGATTTTGATCAAAATTGAGCTCAAAACATGGGCCAATTAGGCTTGTATTTGGTTTGTATTGATCATATTAAAGTTTAGATTGAGTTTAGGACTGACATTGAGGGAAATTTTGGCCAAATTAATGGACATTGGGATGAATTTGGCGAAAATTGGGTCTTTAAAAGGCAATTTGGGGGTTTTGGTCAAAATGGTCAAATTTGTCAAATTGTGTTCAATTGAAGGGTCCAAATTGGTTTTGGAGATATTTGAAGTGATTTTGGATGTTTTGGGTGTCAAGGGTATTTTTGTAATTTTGGCAAATTTGAGTGTATTTTAGTAATTTTGGGTAATTTTGGCAAATTTGAGTGTATTTTAGTAATTTTGAAATTTTTGGGCGGATTTGGGCAATTTAGATATTTTAGAATGGTTTGATATGATTTTTGAAAATTTTTGGGTATTTTGGATGAATATGGGGATTTTTTTCAAATTTAGGGTTTCAAGGGCATTTAGGTAATTTGGGTGAATTTAGGGAAAAAAGCTAAGTTGGAAATTTTAGTAGAATTGGAGTGTCAGCCACCCTATATGAGCTATGGACCAATGATATCCCCATTTAGGTCCTCTATGTACTAATCTTAGCTAAACCCTAGCCTAGGGTCAATGGGTCTAAGGGACCATCTACATCAGTCTCCCAAAAGATCAAGGGATCAAAGTCAACAGTTTTGGGTTTAGGTTTGTGAAGTGATATAGGTGATAGTGAGTGTAAGAGATTGCCCTAGCTCCAGAACAACACTCAGAGTCAGCCTTATGGTCAAACAGTCCTATGGGGGCTCATCTTGAGCTCCCCCATATTGACCCTACGTACTAAGTGCCAGAGGTTAGGACCAGTATATGGAACTTCAAGTTGAGCATATGGCTAGACCTTAGGCTACTAAGAGAGAAAACTAAACTTCAAACAAAAGTGAGGTCAACAGTGGGGTACCTAAAAAATCTCAAAGTCATTTGAGTTGAATTTAATGAATTATGAAGTGGAAGGACCTAGGGGAAAAATGGTAATTATGGGATTTATATGATTATGGGAAAAAAGTGAGGTCAACATTTTGTTGATGTTTCATTTAAAAGTTATATGAGTCAGTGCCTTAAAGGGGTAAACTCAATCTATTAAGGATTTCATGCCCATAACTATTTCCAAAAATGTTTATAATTAGTTTTGTTTTCTTTGTTGAACCTCATTAAGCAAATTCATATTAAGCCTAGTTCACTACTAAGCCCTTATAACTTATAAGTGGATAAATTTTAAACTTTAGGGATATTAAATTATATGTTATTTAAATCCTTATCAATGATTATAATATCACTCCAAAATTAACTAAGGGTCTTAAATTAGTGAGTTATCATTTTTCAAAATCAAACACCTCACCTTAGGATCTTTCAATTTAATTAACTTTCAAATTATAATAATTAAGGGAAATTTCAATTATACCCTTATTGTGGAAAAGTGAAGAATTGGTTTCTACCATTTAATCTCATGTGTTTCAGTCATCCAAAAGAGCTCCTCATGATCAAAATTACCCATTTACCCTTAATCTATCGTAAAACTTAATTAAGGCATTAAAATCCAAAATTACCATTTTGCCCCTAAGACTCTCCAGTTCATTACTCATTAAATTTAACTCAAATATCTTTAAAATTTTTATAGTAACCCACTCATGAGTCAATTATAACATCAGGGGAGAAATGTAAATTACTGAGTTTTATTTAATTTTTATTAATTATTTTATTCAAAAATTGGGATTTTTAATATTAATTCATTTAATCAACCAAAACAAATTGTCTCTCCTTAGGAAAATTATTGAAGGTTCACCTAGGTTAGAGGACCACTAGGACCAATTTTGATGATTTTTCAAGTTATATTTTAATTATTATAACTATTTAATGATTTTAAGTATTAATTAAATATAAAATAATATTTAAGTTGAAAATTAACTTCTATATTTTTTCTTAAATCTATTTGAGTCCAGGGAACCCAAATAAAAAAATTTCATACTTTTGTGATTTATATTTTGTTATTGTAAATATTTTAGTGCAAAATTATGGAAAATTCCTTTTTAAGCCTTTAAAGATTTATAATTTCACATAGAAAATTAGGAAAATTTTTTTAATTGCTCCCAAGTGACCAGTGAACCAATTGTGACATTTCATGGCATTTTTTTACTTTAATGATTTTTATCATTTTTTAATTATTTAAATTTAAAATGTACCTTAAAAAATAAAATATATATTTTAACTTCAATTTTTTTTTCTTAAATTCCCTTGGTCAAAACGGACTCACAAAATCATTTGTAATTTTCTTAATTATATTTTTAACTTTTACAATTATTTTAATACAAAAATGTCATTTTACTTAAAAAATCAAATTTTGTTGTAAATACATTTCAAACATGTTCCAAATTTTTACAGTGGGTTAAAAATGATTATTACTTACAATGTGGGTCCAATTTTTGTAATTTTTTTATCAATATTTTAATTATTTGAATTTTCTTTCATTTTAATGAGCTAAATACACAAAATAATATTTTAAATTACTTAAATCCACTTTATATTTTTCCTATGGTCCTCTGATCACAATGAACCTACCAAAAAAAATTTTTGTTTACCTAATTTATATTTTAATTTTTAAAATTTTTTAAACAAACAGAGGTGATTTAATTTGAAAATTAGGGCTTCCACATTTAGAGGTGTTCTTTGACTTTGGAAAAAAACTGAGAACACGCCTAAGGAAAGGGAGTTTAAACCTCCAAAGTTTCACCCCATGAGGATTAGTATTTTATAAGTTATGATTTTATTAAGTTTTTGAGTAGTTAATTAATTAAAAATAAAAAAGTCAAAAAATTTTAGTTTTTATTCCACATTGTTCTCCTCTGTTCACTGAGCAAGTGGATATATATTTTTTTTATTTTTAGCATTTTTCTACATAAAGTTATGCATTTTTTAAGCTAACTGAATTAAATAAATTGAATAAATCCCTAATTTCGCACTTAAACATGTGGCAGCCGCATCATCCTTAACAAGTCCTAAATCTCATGCTTTATGTTACATCCTCTCGTCCGGCGCAATCTGAATCACGTGCGATCGAACGGCTCTGGGTCATTGTCCCTAGTGGGCCTAACTTATAAACTGTTCATTTTCTAAACCTAATATCTCTCTTAATTGTCAACCAAATCAAGTGGGGTTTGTTTCTACACCCTCATCTAGTCATGGAAAACCTGTCTATATATTTGATCAAGTATGAAATACAAGTTCACATCATAAAATCATAAACTGAACTCGAATTTGGGTGTTTTGATCCATACCTTAGTTCAAGAGGTGTAGCCTCAATTGGATTTCTTCCTGAGCTTTTTTATGAGCTAAAAAATCTCCTCCAAGTCTCAATTTAAATTGAGATTGGCCCTAAGTATGAATTTGATCAGACGATGTTTTGGGTTTGGCCTTGGAGTAGGTTAGAGTGCTCAAAATGATGGGGCTTTGGTTGGGGAAGTCTTCTTTGGCTTTGTTGAAGCTTATGGGACAATCTATTTGGAGTTTGGTGGCACTTGATGGTATAGACATGAAAACCACTAAATTTTAGACTTGAAATTAGGTCAGGAGAGTGGGAATTAGGGCAGGAAAATGGTGGGGATTAATTTCTCTAGGAAAGCAGGAAAGTCAAATGCAAAATAAACCCAAAACAAGTCCTCAACAAAACACGAGTGAGTAAAACAAAATCTAATGCTACGTATAGAAGGTCGGAACTAAATGTAAGACTTTGGTGAAGGTGGGGGATCAAAACTAGGTTGTGTGCTTCCAACCTTGGATAGAACCTAACAAAAATAAATCTAAGGAGGGCATGCCCTAGCCTAATCCAGATGATTAACCAGTTTTCTTTTTCAATTTATTTATCAAATTTCTTCTTAAAATATTTATTGCTTAAATATTCATTAATATCCATTCTGAAGCATTCAATCTCTTGCTCTTTTGCGGGGTATCTCATTGATTTTGTAGTATTAAATGTAACCCCCTAATCACTAACTCTCATGGATAGTTCTCCTTTCTGTACATCTATTTAAGCTCTTTCAGTGGCAAGCAATGGTCTTCCTAAAATGATAGGAGTTTCTTTATCTTCCTCCATATCTAATACAAGTAAATCCACAAGAAAGAAAATTTTATTAACTTTTTTTAAAACATCTTCTATAACTCCTTTAAGATAGGTAATCAAATGATCAGCTAATTGAAGAGTTATAGTTTTAAGTGAAGTATCTCCTAAACCCAACCTTCTGAAAATTAATAAAGGCATAAAATTAATACTGGCTCCTAAATCATATAAAGCTTTTCTAAAAAATCTTTCTCCAATGGCACGAGGAAAAGTAAAACTTCGTTGATCTTTAATTTTTTCACAAAGCATCATCTCAATTATAGCGCTACACTCCTCACCGAGTGCAACATTCTCATTATCTACTAACTTCATTTTCTTATTAAGTATATCCTTCATGAACTTCACATAGCTTGGCATTTGTTTCAAAGATTCAATAAATGGAATGTTTATCGTTAAAATTTTCAATATCTCCAAAAATTCTAAAAATTGGTAATTTCAATTTTTCTAGCTTGTTCTTTGAGGAAATGGAGGTGGTGATCTTTATACAGTGATTTTCATTGGTTTGCTAGAATATTATGACTCAAAATGAAAATCTTCACCAGATTTTTCATTTCCCACCTCATCTTTTTTAACTTCAACTTCCACTTCTTTTTGAACTTTGTTTTCTAATTCTTTTCCACTTCTCAGTCTAATAGCCTTAATTTTCTCTTTGTTCTGAACTATAAGATTTACTTCAACAATACTAGGCAACTTTCCTGGATGTCTATTGTTAAGTGCAGTAGCAATACATCCCATTTGATTTTTCATGTTTCTAATTGCAGCTCCTTAACTTTGTAATTGGCTTCCCTTTTTAATATCAATTCTTCCATTGACACCTTTTTTTCCTAGCTCCACCTATTATTAAAACCTTGGGGGTGATATGCTTTATACGTTGGATTTCCTTAATTATTTGAGTTTCTCAATGGGTTTGCAGTGTTGTTTCCCCATTGTGGATTTGCAGCATTAAATTTATTGTCACTCCAACTAAAATTTGGATGATTCTTCTAACTAAGATTATAATAATTGGCATAAGGATTATTAGAACAATGATTTATTACATTTAAGGTTTCAAAAGAATATTGAGATGCTATTATTTGTCCCAATGAGTTTTTCTCAAGCACACGTGATGACTGAGAACAATTCATTCCATATTGATCTATCTTCTTTGATATAACAGTTATTTAGGCAGCTAACATAAATATTGCATCAGAATCATGAATACTAGCTACTCTTTTTGGATTTACCCTTTTAGAGGGCTGTTGAAAATTATTAGTAGTCATCTCTTCAATCAAAGAATATGCTTCATCGAATAGTTTTGACATTAATGATCCACCAACAGCAATGTCAATTATTAACCAATCTGACAACACATGGTGTGGACACTTCCTAAAGAGATCTTTAAATCTTTCCCAAACTTCATAAATTGATTTTCCTTTAAAATTCGGTCAAATTGGGGATTTAAATCTTTCCCAGTCCCAAAAAGTTGTAATATTGTTTCCCAAACTTCTTTAAATCTTTCCCAATCTCAAAAATTTGTAATATTGTTTCTAAGCTAGCAGTTTTTTTATGGTGGGAAATATTTAGATAAAAAATTTTGTGATAAGTCTCCCCAAGTTCTGACAGATTCAAGTGCTAACAAGTTTCACCACATCTTAGCTTTATCCCTTAGTGAAAAAGGAAAAATTTTAAGTGTGATAGCATCATTCAACACTCCATCATATTTAAAAGTAGCAAACAATTCTAGAAAACTAGCAAGGTGTAAATTAGGATCTTCAGTTGTTGTTCCCCTAAACTGATTGTTTTGTACCATTTGAGTAATAGTAGGTTTAAGCTCAAATAAATTGGTAGCTACAATAGAATTTTGTATACTCAAATGAATTTCATCTGTTGAAGAATTAGCATAATCTCTTAAATGTCTCTGATGATGTTCATTTTATGATGTTCATTTTCATTTCTAAATTTTCATTTCTAACATTATTCAAATTACAAGCCATTTTGCTAATATGATCTATCTCTTTTTGTTGTTTTCAAAATTTTCTAATAGTTCTTTCTAACTCAGAATTGTAAGGCATTAAATCTTTAGATCTAACACTATGCATAAATAAACATTATAAGAAATAAAATAAGCAAACACACTAAAATATAAAAATATTCAAACTAAGCTACAAACACTCTTTTTTTTTAAACTTAAAAAAAATAATTCAAATTTTAAAATAACTTACTACTACTTTCTGTTACTTTCTTGGCAACAGTGCCAAAAACTTGATGCTGGTGGATTTAGTGCATTAATTTTCCAAATATCTTTCAATATTACAAAATACACAGGTAGATATAATAGTAAATATGTGAATTAATCAAAACAAAAATAACTTTAATGAAATATTTTTATTTTATGTGTATAAAATATTCAACAATTGCAAAGTCATACTTATCAAAGCAAGTATACGTATCGCTCAAGTAATAAACGACTCTAATGGAGTCCAAGATATCTATCCCACAGAGAAGTTGAAAATGCCTAAATTCTTAAGATTATAATGTAAACTACAATTTTAAACTACGAAAGTGAAGTGATAGATTTGAATATAACGTAATAGAGTGAATGATAAATAAAATGCAGTAAAAAGTCAAAGTTAGTTAATCTAATTGCTAAACTTTCAATAGTAAAATTACGAAAACTAAACAAAATTTTTGTCACGAAGAATTCAAACTTAAGAAAACATCATTCCCCTTTACAATGAGTATATTGATTGTGAAGAAATTAAAATCATTTGAATATATATATATATATATATATATCTAGAGTTTGGTCCCTAATTTCGTCGTTTCGCTGGGAGGATACCAGCTGCCACTCCAGAGCTCCCACTTCTCCCTCACCTGAGGGCTAACAATCTCGCATAAGTTTCCAATCAATTGGACGAAATTCTCACATTGGTTTCTAATCAACTAGATCAAATTGGATATCTTAATTTGTTGCCTTAAAATCTTCAATTTTGATATTTCAAAAGTATATTTCACTATTTATTTGCACTCAACTCCATGGATGACATCCTCTCCCATGAAATCAAATGTGATTCTCACTTTGTTGTAGAAATCATAGCCCTTTGGGACATATGTTTCTCAACATATTTTAACAATTCAATTGGAGAGATTGAAAAGTAAATGAAAATTGGAGTTCAAATAATCATAAATTATTGACATTTAAAATCGTATAAAATAAAATCAATTCTTCAAAAAACCATATCTCAAAGTAAGAAAAAAGATAAAGAGGACTTCTCAAAATTCATGAGAAGGATTTGACAAAACACAGATTTTAAATAAAAAAATAAGTTTACAAAATAAAATAAATAAAAGACAACTTATCTCACAATCCTTCCCAAACAAAACCTAGAAGTTCCCTTCAAGCCTTTCTCTCCTCACAAGCACTCTCAATTCTCTCCTAGAAGTGTAATGAAGAAGAAATCTCTCACTTTCTCTCTCCTCTTACAATCCTTGAAAAAAATCTCCAAACCATTGACTTTCTCTCTCTCTCTCTTTCTTTCTTTTTCCCCCTTTACACGCCACTAAAACCTCTCTCTTTCTTACCCTAGTCTTCCCTCTCTTTTATTAAAGGCTGCCCCCTCCAAAATGAATTTAAACTTCCCTCTAAAATTCTATCCAAAAGCCAACCCTTTTGAATTCAAAAGACATATTGATCCAAGAGACATATCTCTTCGTAAAAAAATCTTCCAAAGTGTCTAGATGCATTGAATCGCTCCAAGGGGTGTTTAGAACAAGTGTTCCTTTAAAAATTTGCGCAAACATCATCCTAAACTGCCTTAATCTGCAAAAAGTTGTCTATAACGCATCTGGCACCAGCTTTCTCTAAAATGTCCTATCTACCGCTAATCTGGAGCATCTAACACCAGCTTTCTATAAAATGGCACATGTGACACCAGCATGGCACGTGTGGTGCCAGAATTCCCAAAATTTGCTGTTTTGGCTCCAAATTTGGTCCTTTTTGCTACTTTTGCTCCAAATGCCTAAAATCTATATAGTGCAAAAAAAAATGAATATACCCTACTTTAAAGTGTAATATCACCAAAAATAAGCATAAAATGTAGACTTAAAACAACATATTATTTTGGTGTATCATCTCCCCAAGGAATTGCATGATATCCCCACTTGGCCATGAGAAGGGGATTTTATAGCCATGGCCCAAAGGAGGGCCTCAAGCTCAGATTGGATGGTGCAAGAAGTCTAAGAAGGAGGGTTGAACGGTGCAAGCATCCAATGACGAAGTGCAATAGTGGATGGGCTCAATTTTGGGCTTAAAGGTGAGGTGGTCCTCTCGGATTTGAGCTCTCTGGCGACTAGGATGGCTGGCCAGAGCTAAGGTGGTGGCTAGCTGGATCATGAAGGTCAAGAGGCATCATGGTGATGTTTTTACGGCTTGGGAAAGCTGACTACATGGGTAAGTGGGTTTAGCCAAACTATGAAGGAAAACCACTTAATTTAGGGGAAAATTTTTCCTTTAATCTAAAGAGGGTCTATAGGTGATGTGATTAACATCCAAGTGTGCTTAAGCATGGTATAAAATCTTAGGCTTTGGATCAATTTGAAAGTCACAAGGTGGATTTATAATTAAGTCCAAAAATGAGGTTTAAGATTAGGTTTAGGTTTGGGCTAGGTTTGGGCTTGGATCTAAATCAATTGGAAGCTTAAATTGGGTTAAGGAAGTGTCATGATGAATTTAAGAAATGAATTTAGTGAAATTGGATTGATCACTCTGCTCAATTTAAATAAAATTTGAAATTGGGTCAATTTTCGGTAAATTGATTTGAGCTTAGGTTTAGGCTGAGTTAGGATTTGTATCAAGGACAATTGAAGAATAGATTTAGTGTAAAATATTTTCATGAAGCCTTGGAGGCCATATTGTTTGAAATTTGAGGGGTTATGCGGTTCAATTTGGAGGGATTTTGACCTTGGGTCAAAATTGGGAACTTTGGTTTGGGTTGAGTTAAGGCTAACTTTGAGGGTAGGTAAAGGCTAATTTAGAGCTCAGTTTGGTGTTGGAATGTGTTATGAAGAGTTTATAATTCAAAATTTGAGAAATTG
Source organism: Phalaenopsis equestris (assembly GCF_001263595.1). NCBI lineage: Eukaryota > Viridiplantae > Streptophyta > Magnoliopsida > Asparagales > Orchidaceae > Phalaenopsis > Phalaenopsis equestris. The sequence goes on from NW_018165429.1 coordinate 259,281, forward strand.
GATAGGTTAAGGCATTCAATTTGGTGAAATTTGAAGACATGGTCAAATTGGCGATTTAAATTGGGCTTGGAATTTGAGTTGGAAATTGGATCAAATTAAACATGAATTTATTTTCAATAGGGTTTATACATGATGAAATTTGATTTGGATTTGAAAATGGAAAATTTTGAAATTAATTTGGTGGAAATTGGGATGGATTTGGGGAATTTGGGCTTTAAAGGGAAAAAATGGGATTTTGGTCAAAATTGGTCAAATTGGGTGGTCAAGATTGGTTTTGGTAGTGTTTGGGATGATTTGGAAGGTTTTTGGAAACTTTTGCTCAAGTGGGTCATTTTGATAATTTTGGGCAATTTAGCGGTATTTTGGTAATTTTGGAAAATTTTGGGGCTAGAAGACCAAAATTGGGTATTTGGGTAAAATTGGGATTCAATAGGATTCTAAACCTCTTTTAAGCCATAATACCAAGGGAACTTCCATTTTGGATTCTCCATGTGTCGTTATACCAAAAACCTAGCCTAGAACTAAAAGTTTGGGGGACCATCCACATGAGTTTCCAAGAGGATGGGGAATCAAGTTAAGCATGTGGGTTGATTTAGGGTTGAGGCTGTGAGTGAAGGGTTCAAATGTGTGTGTGTAAGGTTGACCAAAATCACACCATTCACGGTTAATCCTAAGGCCAAGCAGACATAAGGGGACTCTTCTTGAGCTACCCCATGCTAGTTCTACTTGCTAAGTGCTAGAGGTTAAAACCAATCATGTGGAGCTCCAAGACTAGCAATTTAGCATTTGGAATTTCTAATGGAGAGGGTTCCATGACTAGTCCTCTAGGATAGTTAACAAAAAAGTTCTATGGCTAAATCTTAAGCTTATAAGGAAAAGACTAAACCTCAAACAAAAGTGAGGTCAACACTCGGGGATTTACATCCTAGCCAAGAGGTAGCGCAGGGAACCAAAATTCAGCAACTGAACCCCAAAATTTTAATGGAATCTTATATAGAGTGTGAGAAATTTTGTGAAAGAAGGAAAGTAGTGGTAACCTGGGTAAACGGTGGAACTTGTGCGGTGAATGCGGAAGGTGTGTGAAGAACACAAAATGTTAGAGATTCGAGAGAATTAACTTACCATTCTTTATCATTTTATTATATATTTTTTTTACTATCATATTATTTTTAAATCTATTTTCTTTAAATAATCTTCTAGTTTTGGATTTTACTTTTATCATTAAACTTTCTTTGTATCGTTCTTTATTCATTATAATCTAGGACCAACGTGTTGTCATGTGGCTTCTCATCAATCACGGTTAATCCTAAGGCCAATCTAGGACCGACAATGTTTATCTTATTCCCAAATAAGATGTTTCTTTTGCCATAAATGAAATAGTACAGAATGGTCAGAAAAACTCATAATGATTGATGTGGGGAGGTATGAAATCTCCTTCTTCATAAATATTAATGATGTAGCTATTTGGAATACAATTCATAGGTAGTATACTCCAAATCACCATCCTTTTGATCATCCTGTTTATTATGAACGACATAAAATCCACCTCATCATATCTCAAAATGCCCACAGAAGGGGGGGGGTCCCTTGCCTGTCCTTAACAAAGTTATAAAAGCATCCCCACCGAATAATGATATTTTCCTTTCCATGCATCCACTTCTGCGACTTAGAATACATCTTTCTCTTCAACAAACTGGCCCGACCTCCATCTCTCAGATTGAAAACACAGTTGAGGATCCTTCTTTCATCATTTACTGAGAATACTACAGTATGTAACTCCAGTCCCTCCAGAATATTAACAAATTTTCCCTGGATTTCTTCATAATACTAAAATTCTTGCTTCTAAACCCTGCTCATTCTTTCCAAATTTGATGTGGGAATCCTTTGCAAACATCTGGCCTGTTATTATGCCTCAACCTCTAAAGGAATCCATGATTTTGGTGGCTCTACAAAATGTGGCAAGTATGGATCAACATTCAAGTGCTCTGCTTTCCTGAATCTAATGTTAGTGTCCATGTTTTCTTCAAATGTCCTGAAATGCTCCAGATGGAGGGTGACATTCCAGACATTCTACAAATGATCCTCTCAAATGTGTATGTCTGGGTATCTTGGCATTGCACATTGGGCATCTTGTACAAAGCTCATCGGGGACCTCCAACGGTGTAGAATCCATGACAAAATCTGGCTCATCCTTAGAGATCGGCGGACTGGTGGAAGCCTCTTTCAAGTTTGGAACATAGACTTCTTCCTCATTAATTGGATTGAGCATCATAGCTTCTTCATTGGCACACCTTTTCTCCAAGTGAACTAAAACTCTGTGCTTATGGCGGTTGGCATTTCTGCGTTATGTCCTCATTAGTGGTGCATCAAAAACTCTCTCTACAGAAGCATCGACTAGATCTCTTGTAGGCGTAGTACTCATTGAATGTAAGTGGTTGGTCCCTTCCATTGGATATTGTACCGTTCATGCTTTCTTCCTTTTTAGTGATGAGTCTTTCTTAGTACTAATTTTGAGCAACGACTCTATCCCCTCCATCTCTCGCCGGCTAACAATGTTCATCAGAGGGCCCTAATAGTCCACATTCACCTGACCGTAGTCCTAGTCAAAATTCACAACACCACCCTGTGTTGCCTTTCCTTCATCTAGTGCAAGATTTAAGCTGTCTCTAAAGGAGAAAATTACCTTCTAACCTGACTTTCTCCTTTAAAAGAGAGGAAAACATCAGTCCTCTGAAATTTAAAATGAACAAGAACAAAAAACAAATTATTCCTTAGTAGATTTTAAGATTATACATGTGCATTCATTTCATTTCATTTAATTTAGCAAAATTTAAAATTAAAGTGGAGGCTTAGATGTACAAATTCAAAATTTCATTTTATTAGGATTAATTTTATTACAAAATTTTTTGACCCAGTCACAGACACTGGCGAAATAGACATTCCTCAAAACAAATATCATTTTTGAAAATTCACTAAGGACACCAAGCTGCATAATATGTCTTCAAATAACGTCCATTGACTAGCAACATAAGCCTCTCTCCTTGGAAGTCCACTAGATGTTAAGATCCTCCTGAATAGACCTTCTCTACGATAAATGGTCCCACCCAAGTTGGTTCAAACTTTCCATCTATCATGCAATGCGCAAGGATAGGTTTCATGAGAACAAGTACGAGATCATCAACTTTGAACGCCCTCGGGCAGACCAAATTGTTGTGAGCCTACACCATCCTGTTTGATAAAGTTCTAGATTCTCTTGTGCTTCTAATTGTTTTCCTTTGAGACTCTCTAATTCTACAAGTCCTGAGTTTGGCACTGTCTTCTGTTATAATTTGATTGGTGACGATGACTCTGAGAGATGGCAGCTGAACCTCCATGGAAAGTACAGCCTCTAACCCATACACGAACGCATATGGTGTATATGGAGTAGGATTTTTGAATGTTGTATGATAGGCCCATAAAGCCTCTAATAACTTCTTCTTCCAAACTTTCTTATTCTCGTCTAATGTTTTCTATAAAAATTGCACGAGCATCTTATTGAAGGCTTCGGTATGGCCGTTCACTCTGGGATAACAAATTGTAGAATACCTCTAATATATCACATGTCATGTGATGAAGATATTGATCTTGGTGCTCTTGAAGGCTGACCTATTGTCCAAAATTATTCTGCGTGGAACACCAAAACGGTAGACAATCTGACTCTTAAAAACTAAAGAATGTGTTGCATTGTAACCTCTCGTAACGACACTACCTCTACCCACTTAAATAAGTAATCTAGACTAAGAGATTAAATTTGTGTCCCTTCAAAGATGGAGGGTCTGTCAGACCCACTATATCCGTGCCCAACACTCAAATGGCCACGAAGAGGCGATTGGGTGTAGCACATTCAGAGGTTGGTGCAAGATCACTCCACACACTTGACACAGGTGATACTTTCTGGATGTATCCATGCAATCTATCAACATCATTGGCCAATAGTATCTGAGTCTCTTAATTTTTATATTCATCTTTGGCCTTGAGTGGTGAGCTCCACATAATCCCGCGTGTACTTCCATGATAATATCCTATGCTTCAGCTCTGCTCATACATCTCAGACACATCTGATTGAATGACCTTCTATAGAGGATATTGCCTACCAAAGCATACGACATAGCTCTTCACGTGATGTGATACACTGCTAAATTATTATCTGGCAACTTTCTTGTTTGAAATATTCTATTAATGGTCTACATCAATCTTCAGTATCGTTCATTACTGCAGCTACTATCTCTTCTTCTATTCCGAGCTTAAAAAGACTATTGAGGTCGATCTTTGATAGAACTTGACATCCATGTACTGTAATATTAATGGAATCCTCTGGTGGACACACCAATTCCTTAGCAAGCTTGGTTAAAGAGTTGGCATGGGTGTTATCTCTTTAAGGAATCATATACAGTGTCACACTGGGGACCTATTCTAACAACTTCATTGTGTACTGGTGGTATTATGCTAATCTTGGCTTTAGAATCTTGTATTGTCCAGTAACTTGCTGAATCACGAGTTATCAATTGCCATAGATGAGAATATTTCTTATGTCCATTGATATTACCAACTCCAATTAGGTGATCAAAGCTTCTTACTCTACCTAATTGTTTGTGCATGATGCTATTAGGTGGTATGAAAACCTTAACATTCTCTGATTCAGTGTGACAAAAACCAGGCCAATCCCTGCTTTCCCTATAATAACTCTATGTAACTCTTTATTCTTTTGGGCTGACGAAGCTCCATCAAAGTACATTTCCCAACGTCTGGCATTGAAGATTCTACTTATAATATCTACTTGTCTGGTAGATCGTCTTTGGGAGGGGACCCAGCTGGTAGTGGGTGAATTGTGAGAAAATCTACTAAAATCTTTACTTTGAAAGCACGAAAGGGTAAGAAATTTATGTTGAATTGCAATAAAATCATCGACCACTTTGCTAAACATCCGAAAAGTTTTGGTCGGGTCATCAAATATTGCACTGAATTTATTTTCGAAATAACGATGAGCTTATAAGAAAGCATGAAATGTCTGAGCTTTTGGGTGGTGAAAATCAAAGCTAGACAATGCTTCTCAATAGAATGATACTTTACCTCCATCGATATTAGACGTCAGTTTAATTAGTAGAGTGAATTTTCCTTACCCTCATCAATGATTTGAGCTAACAGGGCTCCGAGAGTGTCATCTAAGGTCGCGGTATAAAGTACAAAGTTTTTCCCGGGATAGAGGGCTGCATAATCAGGAGGTGTCATCAAGTATTTCTTAACATCCTCAAAGGCCCGCTAGAATTTCTCTTCCCAAACATATTTGGCATTCTTTTTTAATTAATGTCGAGAAGGGTTGTCACCTACTTGACAACTTAGATATAAAGCATCTCAGGTATGCCAGTTTACCTTTAAAGGACTGTAGTGGTTTCAAGGTTTTTGGGGGGTAGCATTTCTAAGATATCTTTAATCTTATCTGGGTCAATCTTGATTCCTCGATGGTAAACAATGAATCCTAGAAATTTTCCGGAAGTAACACTGAAGGCGCACTTTAAGGGATTCATCTTAAGATTTTATTATTGTAATCGTCCAAACATGATCCTCAAATCATACAAGTGGTCTATTCACTACTTGCTCTTGATGACCAAATCATCCACATAGCACTCCACCTGGTTGTGGATGAGGTCAACGAAAATCTTCATAATAGCTCATTGGTATGTTACTTTGGCGTTCTTCCATCTAAACGACATCACAGTGTGGGAAAAGATTCTGATTGTTCTTCTAAAGTTTGTAAGTGTTGTGTCTTCTGGAGTAATCTTGATCTGACTATTCCTTGAAGATCCATCCATGAAGGAGAAAATCTCGTGTTTCAATGTGATGTCCACCATTAACTCTGGTATCGACAGTGGGAACTCATCCTTTGGATAACTTTATTTAAATCCCTGAAGTTTACACATACCTGAATCTATTCATTCTTTTTCTTAACCGACATAATGTTGTCTAACCATGTGGGGTATTGCTCTTCTCACACAAAGTTAGCATCTATTAATTTTTTCACCTCGATGATGAGTTGTTGTTCTATATAAGGTGTATTCTTCTGGGAGCTTGTTTTACTGGAGTCATACTCTTGTCCACTCCAAGCCTATGAACTGCAACTTCTGAGGACAATCCTAGCATTTCATCATAGCTCTAAGTGAAGCAATACTTGAATTGTGACAGTAATTTGATCAAATGTGTGGACTCTTCCTCACTGAGTAGAGAACTTATGAAGGTAATTCGGGGTTGCTCCTATGACCCAAGGTTAACTTGCTTCATTTCATTGACTATTAATTTAACCTCTTCTTAAAGCTCTGGTGGAGCATAATCTTTTGGAGAGTCTTCAAAATCATCTTCTATATTGAGGAAATCCTAGTTTAATTTTCCAGTAACAATCATACAAACTTCTGAACCATCAACCGTTCTTATTGTACCAAATTCGAGACCCACCTTCGAGTTGAGAGTTTGACCATTAGCATTCCATAACTTCACAAAGAGTTGTAGTTTATCCTTTAGAATTTATTTTGGCACATATCCCTGTTGAATTATTAACCAAATGATATTTCCATTAATTCATTAGAATCATCCTCTTCCAAATTTACATGAGTTTTATAACTAGTAGGAGGAGAAGCACGGTAAAACTTGATCAGTTTTAAACTAACAACCCAGACTTCCTTGGCCTCTAAACTCTTGATCTTTTGAGGGAGAATCAGAGTAAGGGACATGGCATGCACATAGTGGTTGATTCGATCATACATTGACTCATATTCACTTTTCTCCATATCTTCCAATGAGATCTCAAACTATGGTTCATTCTCTTTTATAATCATCATCTCCTCATCAAACTTATCTTCATCAGAACTCTCTTCCATGTCGATGCTGATGAACGGCATTATTTGCCCAACAATCGTGTTGGTTCATCTTCACCCGCGTCCCCGACCTCAATCTTAGATGTGTGGGCTAAAAGAACCTCCACCAACTCGTTACAAAGGAGTAGTGGTAGATCTTTGAAGCAAAGTTGAATAATCTTTCTCTTTTGATCCCTTTCAATCTTCAATCTTATTTGACACAACTTCATAGGAAAATACAGCCTCTTCGGAGGAGCATAGTAGGTGTCTTATTCGTGGATGCCTACTTCATGAATTGAGAACAGTTGCAAATCCACCTTGATGTAATGTACATCCTTCTTTATAATAGTTGATGCACTGTTGTACAGATTATGAAACCATGATATGCTCATGAATCCATGGCCGACCAAGCAAAGCGTTGAACAAAGTTTCCACATCAATGATATGGAATTTAGCAGTTTTTACTAGCTCTCCAATCTTCATGAGCAACGTAGTGCTTTTTCCCATTTCTGGTTGAGTCCTTTTAACAAGTACGCTAACATCTGTAGACTCATCAAATTGAGTGACGCTCCAGGATCTATCAAGACTCAAGAAAGCACAAATCTACTGATGCTAATAGAAATGTAAAGTGGACAGTTGTGATTGGTAGTAACAAAAAATAAGTCCTCATCAGTGAATGTTACTCCAGGTTGTTTCTTTAACGAACAAACTTCATCTGAGGATGTGCTAGCTAATGCGGCGGTCGACAAGTGTAAATAGTAAATATGCAGTTCAATCCCAATAAAAATAAAGTCAGTATAAATAATTTTATCTTTTAAAATCTATAAGTTGTCAAACCCATAATAATAATGCAAGTATACGTATCGCTCAAGTAATAAAGGAATCTAATGGAGTTCTAAGTATCAATTCCATAGCGAGTTGGAAATTCTTATTGTTATAATATCAAACACAATATTCAAAATATATAACTTAAGTTAGCAAAACAAATATAAAGTAAATTTAATGTGCACTAAATGAAATGTATTTAAAGAACTAAGTTAACTAAATGAATTGCTAAACTTCAAAAGTAAACTTATAAAGACTAAACAAAGTTTTGAAACAAAGAGTTCAAATTTAAGAAAGCATCCTTCCTCTTTACAATTTGTTTATAGAATGTGAAGAAATTAAAATAATTTAAAAAAAACATTTAAAATTGTATTGTGTCAAATACAAGAAATCCTATTCTGTACCCTCTGAGAGTTCATAAAAAACATTGAATAATCCAAAGTTTGATCCCTAAATTTGTTTTTAGGTTGAGAGGATACTGACTGTCACTCCAGAGCTCTCACTTCTCCCTCTCCTGAGGCCTAACAATCTTGCTTTAGTTTCCAAGCAACTGGACCAAATTTTGGATTTTAATCTGTCACCTTAAAATCACCAATTTTGTGCCCATCAAGGTATATTTCCCTTTTTTTGCACACAACCCCATGAATTACATTCTTACCCATGAAATTGAATGTGACTCTTACCTAGTTGTACAAAGAATAAACCTTTTGAATCGTATGTTTCTCAATAAATTTTAACCTTTCAATTAGCCAGATCAAAAGGTAAATGAAGATCAGAGTTTGAATCATCACAATTTGTTGACATTTAAAACTTTACAAAATAAAACTAATTCTTCACAAAACCATATCTCATTGTAAGTAGAAGGTAAAGAAAACTACTCATAATTTATGAGAATGATACGATAAAACAGTAATTTCATATATAAAAATAAGTTTAGAAAACAAGTAAACTAATTCTTCACAAAACCATATCTCATTGTAAGTAGAAGGTAAAGAAAACTACTCATAATTTATGAGAATGATACGATAAAACAGTAATTTCATATATAAAAATAAGTTTAGAAAACAACTAAAGAAAAGAACACAACCTATCTCACACTCCTTCCCAAGAAAATCCATAGAAGTTTCCTTTAAGTACATTGTCTCTTTACAATCACACTCAATTTTCTCTTTGAAGTTTTGACCTCACTTTTAGTTGAGGTATATTTGTTACTCTTTTATAGCCTAGGGTCTAGCCATAGAACTTTCCTACTAATTATTGCTAGAAAACTAGAAAAGGAACCCTTGTCACTAGGGATTTTAAACTCTTCTTTGCTCAACTTGAAGTTTCATATACTGGTCCTAACCTCTAGCACTTAGTTGGTGGGGCCACTATAGGAGAGTTCCCATAGGATTGCTTGGCCTTAGGTTCAACCCTCTGGTGGTGTTGTCTTAGTTTCTCTCACTCACACACTTGCACATTACACCCTTTGCACATTGCACCCCCACTCACTACCCTAAAACCAAACTTGTTAACTTTGATCCCTTGATCTCTTAGGAGTCACATGTAAATGGTCCCCTAGACCCACTAGCCCTAGGCTAGGATTTAGATAAGACCAATAGATAGAGGAACCAAATGGAGATTCCATTGTTCCATGGTTCATATATGGTGGTTGGCACCTTAGTTTCACTAAAATACCAAACTTAGTACAAAAATAACATACTTAGCCTTTTGCCCCTATATCTACCCAATTTACCAAACACCCCAAAATCCCAGTTTGACCAAAATTCCCAATTTCACCCAAAATACCGAAATTTGTTCAAAAATCATTTCAAAACATTTAAAACCACCCAAAAAATTACCAAAATACCCTTGTTAGCCCAAATTGTCCCAAAACACCCAAAAATTTCCAAAATTGCCAAAATACCTCACATTTTGCCAAAATTACCAAAAACCCTTACTAGCCCAAATTGTTCCAAAACCTTCAAAATCATTTTAAATGTCTCCAAAAATAATTTGGACTCTCCAATTGAACTCAATTTGACATATTTTGACTAAAATCCCCAAATTGTCTTTAAAGACCCAATTACCCCAATTCAACCCCAATGTCCACCAATTTGATCCCAATTTTCCCCAATTTCAATTCTAAACTCAAATTAATCATGTACAATCCTAATTGAAACCAAATTCTATCCCAATTGACCCACATTTGAATCCAATTACAAACCCAAATAAAAAATCCCTAATTTGACCCAAAACCAAAATCTCTCTCAATTGAACCTCCAAACCTATTCAATTGCCCCAATTTTGCATCTAATTTTTTTTAAAACACTCCCCCCATATCAAATTGAACCTTCAATTGGCCTTAGTCAAGCCTCAATTTCACTCAAAATCAACTTAATCCAAAATCCCCAGTTCTGCCCCAATTTAGTCATGTATCCAAATAACACCAAATGAGACTGCTCAACCTAAATCCTCGTAGGCTGCTTCCCTTATCAATTGTTGCCACCATCCCAGATTTCTTCTCAAATGTCCTGACTACTATAGATTTCTTGGATTTTTCCAAAGTTTCCATGTGCTTGACTTCCTTTTGCAAACTGCTAGCCTTGCTAAGTAACTTATCGAATGACTTAATTGTGAGTCCCTTGAGCATGAAAGCTACTATTCAATGAATGCATTTGAGTGGAATCTCAATCTCATGATATTCTTGTAATTGTGGTTTGCATTTCATGTTCAAGTTTGTCCACCTCAAAAAGTAGTCAACCAACATCTCATTGGACTTTTTTTTCCACTACGAGATCTCCTATGGTGACATGGTGTTGTGCTCCGACAAATCTCTTCACAAGCAAGTGCTCTACCTTAGCAAAAGTCTTCACTAATCCACTGGGAAACTCGGCATACTAGTCAAATGATATCCCTGAAAATTTGAGGGAAAAAAAATGCTTCATTGCTTCCAGCATTACAAATATTGGCTCTAAAGTGGGCTATATGCTGGTGAGGATTTTTGGTCCCATCAATCATCTTAAAGTTCAGGGGCACAAAGCCCGTAGGATAAGGCATGACATCAAATTCCTTCGGATAAGATCCTTTGAAATTGATTCACCACCCTTAAATTGGGCTATGGCCTCCCTCACTTGATGTTTGACCATCTGCTTAATGTCCTTCTCTGGTACCAAACTCGGAATGGAATCTTTCTTATGTTGTTCTTCTCTATTGGCAGAGGCAACTTTCCTTCTATCATCTATAATATCGATCTAGTTAAGCTCCAGTGAAGCTAATTATTGCAACTGAGATTGTTCATGCATTATATTCATGGCACCCATGCTGGTGACCATCTCCTCAATCCTCTTCTCCATGTGGTTGATTTATTCATCTCTACCTCCACAAGCTCATTAGAAAGTGCTGGTGTGGTGACCTTAGGTACCTACACCTACTTCTTCGACATTGATGCCATTTGACTGAGTGTCTCAGTAGAGGCATTGATATGTCGAAGACAGGCGAGTGTCTCAGTAGAGGCATTGATATGTCGAAGACATGCATGCTCCCTACAGCCCAAACCAAGTACATCATCAAGAGACTTCTTTCCATTATCCCTCTTTGGAAAAACATCATGAACGGTGGTGGGCAGTATCCTCGAACCCAGACGTGACTTGACCGGTTGACGTCATACAGGCTTCGAAGTAACGATGGTGGTATCTGTGACGGTGACAATAACACCGGCTTGGTTTCCAAGGCGGAATCTAACTGAAACACGGGCTGGAGGTACTTCAACTAATCTATAGAACTAGAAAATAGAACTGACATCCTTCAAAATTTCTTTCTACATCCGGGGTGAAACTGTGCATCCCACTCGCTTGAGTAACTCAGCGATAGTACACCCCTCCTTGGTATCTAGTCTTCCAAACATAGTATAGACTTTGGTGATAGAAGTGGGCCTCTCCCTCCCCTTACCATGATCTTGTGGTGATGACAGATCAACAGCAATCTTATAGATTCTCTCATCCCCAATGGTATCCATCAATGGATGAAACCTATTTCCTCATAGAAGAGGAGCAACCTTAGGCAATCAAAGTTCCTCCTAGTGAGGAATCTCATCAACATGGGCTATCTCTGTAGCCTAGGTCATGATAGCCCTCTGAATCTTCCATTTTTTATTTTTATTTTTTTTGCGACTTGGTCAGCGGCTTAACCGCTAAACTAGAATCAATCTCAAATATGGACGACATGGTAGTGAATGCATCACTAGAATCAATCTCAAATACGGACGACATGGTAGTGAATGCATCGAATGAATCATCTTCAATCAAAACTTCTTTTCCTTTACAGATGGTACGGTAGGCACAATAATAGTGAATATGGCAATAGTAGGTGTAAAAAATCTCGAGCGGGCGGTTGCAGGGATGACAGACTTAATGGGTGTTAGGGTGGTAGCGATCTTCACCTTCTTATAGAATGGGAAGTCTTGGGGACAGCTTAATTCAAACTCGATAGATGACTCTTGAACTTCTGCTGCAGCAACCTTCATGACGGTGAATGGGGCTATGCAAGTACGACCTCAAATTCATCAAATTCAGCTCCAAACTTGATCATTGGTGTAATGTTGTAGGTGTCGTAGCTGGTAGGCAGGTTGCAAGAGAAAGTGAGAATAGGGAACACCATCATAGTAGCTTCAAAGAAAAGGTTCTCAGGGTTAGTATCGGGCAACACTTTGTAATTTTAGTGCGAACAGTAAAATAAAGGTCGTTCTGTGAACTGGGCATATCTTTTCTTATTTAATTTGATTTTATTTTTTCAAAAGTTTAAGAGGTTTTTCAAGTTCATCATTTTTTCTTGTAATTATAGTGTCAAGAGGATTAATTTGATTAAATGAGAGATTAAAGGATGTATTGACTTGGCTCAATTTACAAAATAGCAAACCAAATTCAAAAGATACGAGGAAAAGGCAAAGTTTAGGACCCGGTGTGGGACTAACTGCACAACGTACATCACCCAAACGGAACTAGTACACCAACACACCTATTAGGAGTCTGATCCCAGACAAAAGAAAATTTTTTAAAGGACTCCTAAACCTCTATGTTTAAAGGTGATTAAACAGACAGTCATGGAATCTAAAAGAGTTGATCGTACTTTCCTAAGAAAGAAATGAGCAAAGCATGCCAATGAAAGAAGGGTTATCTAGTCCATGAGGGACAAGGAAACATTATCAATAAATGAAAACAAGACTTCTTGCTCACAATGGAGAGAGAAAATAGTCCCTAGCGGAGTCACTAGAAAATTTGTCAGCCACTTTTTTAGGAGTGTGTATTTTAATTTAATATATGTATATATATACATTTAATTTTGAAAAGTAATACTTCAGGTTTTGAAAATACATGAGTCTGTGAAAAATAATTTTTTATGTTGACTAAAAAGTTCCCTTATTTAATATAAAAAATTAAAAAGGGTTTATATTAAGTTGGGTTCTTAAATTTTTCTATAAAGGAAAGCCCCTATAGTTAATTACATCTTAGATAAATGAAGTCACCCAAGAAAACTCTCAATTTAGATCAGGGAATATTGTCTTCAAGAATTTCAAGGGATATAGGGTTTATATTAAGCTGGGTTTGAGAAAAGCTTCCTATAAGGGCAAGCTCCTATAGTTAATTACATCTTAAATAACTGAAGTCATCCAAAAAAACTCTTGATAAAAATCAAGAAATATTATCTTCAAGGAATTCAAAGAAACAACTTTTCAATGAAATCAGACAAGGAGGTGTGAAAGGGGAATGTTTCAAATTTGGAACATTTTTATTGTAGAATCCAAAGGAGGAAGAACTAGGGGATGACAAAGATCCGGAGGAGAACCTCGGTGCCTTCTTAGTTTATCCTATTGTTTGGCTTCAATTTTGAGGAGAAATTTTAAGTGTTTCATCCTTCCAATTTTATTAATTTGGGGCTTACATTTGTGTGAAGCAATCACACAAATAGCCTGGAAGATATGAGGATTTAGGTCGCGACGAATGACAATCTCGGAATCCTAAAATAAGTTAGGGCTTAGATTATACAACAGAGTTATACAAATGCCTAAAGATAAGTTAAGGATTTATGTTGCATCAGGAAAACAACCTCAAAGTCCTATGGCTTTGTAATTTAAATATAAGGAAAGAAGTTGGCTTAGCTGGGGAAGACAGGTTTTGCTGCTGAAGATGATTGTGCTGCCCACCATGCTAGCTCCAAGCTCCTTGCCTTGACGAGTTTGAGTTTTCTAGGGTGTCAAGCTATGATGTCAAATCAGGTGGCCCTATGGTTGTAGTTCTTTAAATTTTCATGGGGGATGCTAAAGTTGATTAGAACGACACTGGTTAGGATCCTACGATTCCCTCGTTCTGGTACCACTATTTTCTATTGGATTCACTCAATCCAAATGAATTTACTAAACTCAACTTAATGAGTTCCATAAATTCATTTAGACCGTGGAAAGTCTCGTTAGCAACCGTAGGTTACCTCCTCCGAGGGGTTCCTGATCATCCGATAGAGATGTCTTAATTTAGTTATAGTTGTTGTTTTGTGTGATGTTTGTGATTAAATTTTGAGTTGTTTTATATTTTGAATGTTGTGGGGGTGAATTTTATCTTCGTTGATTTTAGTTTTAATTTTGGTTTTGGTTTTGTGGCTATCCTAATATTTTTAGTTTTCATGCAGGGTGGCATCGTTGTTTAGCATGCAAGTTTTGCAAGTATAAAAAGTATAAGAAAGACAGCACCATAAACTATAAAAAACGTATCTGGCGAGTCTTCTCGTTCCACCACCTGAAACTCAAAATGCATGTCAGGGCATTTTATATGAAGCAGAAAAGTAAGGTTTTGGTAGTTTTCCGAACCCTATGTCATATCTTGGTGGGTCCTTAGGAGTTTAATTAAGGATGATTTCGTTATGCAAAGCATATTAGGTTTAGTAGACCTCTGAGGTATCCAACAGGTTAGGAGGAAGAAGCAGATCACCTGGTGAAAAGCCTCGAGCTCATTTAAACTTATTATGTTGCTTGATAATTCATCCTATGAACACCCTAATGCTCAATGAACATTGATGTCCTAATTATCCCTAAGAGTAGGGTAATTATCATTTGTAATTTAGTTTTGAAGATTAAGTAAATGAAGACCCTTAAAAGGGGTAAGCTAGTGTTGTTGGAATACTTAGCCAAATTTTGGTCCTAATTGGGCTTGTGGTGTTTTAAAGGTCTTAAATTTTAGCTATGTTTGCTTTTCTAATCCTTATTTAATCTGTCTTGATTCAAATTAGATCACTACAAAGCCCTTAAGACCTAGGTAAGTTTCTTAATTAATTTTGAAAAGGTTAAGTTTTAGGTGATCATGATTCATTATTTGAATTTCATTTTAAAATCAAATAGGGGTATTAAATTGATTAATTATTGACTTTAAAAGTCATACCCCTAAGTCCTAGGTTCATTTAAGTTTAATGTTCTTCTCATACCCCTAAGTCCTAGGTTCATTTAATTTTAATGTTAAGTTTAATGTTCTTCCAAATTTTAATCATTTAGAAATTTATTAATTTATCCTTTTAATTACGAAAGTGAGGTAGTTTCTATCAATTAATCCCCTTCTTAATTTCAGTCATCTAAACAAGTTAATTAAGATCAGAGGTTGCCCATTCCACCCCTTGAATTAAGCCTAAATGTTAATCAAGGCCAAATTCCTGAAATTACACTTTTGCCTTTAAGGCTCTAACACTTCATAATTTGTCAAATTCAAATCAAATGACTTTGAAATTTTTACCATACCTCATTCATGGGTCAATTAAGACACTAGAGGAGAAAATTTGATTTTTCAAAATTTAATTTAATTTATATAATTATTTTCATGCAAAAATGGGATTTTTAAAAATTTGTTAACTTAACAAAGTTGAAGCCTAATCACTTGAAATTTTTACTGGAGGTAGAACTAGATCTGAGAGTCATTTGAGAAAAATTTCATGATTTTTTAAGTTTTACTTGAATTATTAGAATTATTTCAATTTATGGGGTTTTTATTAAATATAAAATATTTTAAATGAGGAAAAGTAAGTTTTGTCTTTTTAAAAAATTTACCTGAGGTCAAAGAACCTAAAGAACAAAATTTTGTATTTTCCTAGTTTTTCTTTGATTTATTGGAATTATTTTAGTGGAAATCCATTTTTTAGCCTTTAAAAATTATTTTAAGCTTCAAAATACAATATCTTTATTTTATTTTAAGCTTTAAAATACAATATCTTTATTTAGAAAATTAGGAAAAATATTCCAATTACTTCTAAGTGCTTATAATAAAATTAAGAATATTTCAATGAATTTTATTATTTTTGTAATTTTTATGAATTTTTAATTATTTAAATATTTAAAATAGACGTAAAAATGAAGTTTTTATTTTAAATACCATTTTATTTCTATAAAATTTTCCTGATCACAGAGAACTCCAAAACTAAGTTTTCATAATTTTTTGAGTTATATTTTGATCATTAAAAATTATTTTTGTGCCAAAAAGATATTTAACTTGAAAAATCAATTTAAGTCATCAAATGGACTCAAAATGCTTTGAAATTTTTATGGGGAGTTATCTAGATCTTAAACAATAGTGGAGATCAAAAATCAATTCATCTTGATGTTTTCATTTTCCAAAATTAATTAACTTAGTGTTTTAGGATTTATGAAGATTAGGTTCATTTTAAATAACTTGACTCATGAGAAATTTTCTAAAGGGTTCTCTGGTCATAGTAAACCTTCAAAAAAAATTTTGGATTTTTCTAGGAAACATGCTAATTATCAGGAATAATTTAAGAAAATAATGTGCATAAACTTGAAAAATATGGATTTCTGTCTAGAGGTCTTTTCTCGTCTAGAGGTCTCTTCTCACTTTAGAAAAATCAAGGAGTGTTCCCCTTGATAGAGGCTACAACATGCCAAAAATTCAAGCCATGGTGAAATGCCTATATACATGAAGAATCAAAAGACCCAAGATAATGTTTAATTAATTAAAAATAAAACATGTATCAAATGAACTTTAAATTATTTCCACATTGTTCTCCTCTATTCACTGAGTAAGAAGGTATTTTTATTTTATTTTTGTGATTTTTCTACACCAAGATATGGATTTTTGTGGTTAGGTAGTATTTTCTAAATTAGTTAAATCCCTATTTATCTATTTAAATGCACACCGTTGACTGGATCCTAGGCAGCTCCGAAGCTCCACGTGGCGCGCTCCTATTTGACGCCATTGTCCACTCTAGCAGCCACGCATCCCACAGTTCATGTAAAGAAGCGTTGTCCGGCTTTATCTTGACCGTTCAGATGCTCTGTCATTGTCCCCAATGGCCTAGCCCAAGAACTGTCCATCTTCAAGGTTTGATATCTCCCTCATTTCTCAACTAAATTAAATGAATTTTTTTTAAATGCTCGTCTAGACTAGAGGAACATATATGTATGAATAAGATGCCATGAAATTAAGCCCAAGAAAATGGAGAATCAAAAGAGGCTCGGGATGACGAGGAGTTCAATACCTTTGCTCTGAAAAGGGAAGCTTCAATCAAAGATGCTTGGCACATTCGTTGGAGACCAAGGAGGCTAGGGATTGAGCCTCTTGCTGTGGTGTAAGGTCTAGGTATGAATTCGACCAAGCTCGATTTCAGGTGTTGGTATAGAGCTATGTTAGGGGCTCTGTGGAAGGGGGATTTGATGAGGCTTTGTCTTCTTTCAGTGTTATGAAGGTGTGGGTAAGTTTAATTTTAGTTTGGTGGACTGTGGAGGTGATTGAGCTCTGTCATGGTTTTAGGCAGAAGTTTGAGCTCAAAATTGAGCTTCCACAGTAGGAATCAGTATGGGAAAGTGCCTGGATTGCACTGAGGAGGTCTCAAAGAAGCTCTGTGAGTGATTTGAGAAGCTCTCTCTGAGAAAATTTCAGCACTACCTCCAAGGCCGTGGAGGTGGGCATTTTATAAAAATGGGCTTGGGGTGGCTACCATGGCCAATGTTTGGGTGCAATGTGATGCTTACGTGGAGGGCAGAGAGGCTCTAACGTCTCATTTGGGTGAGGTGGCTTGTAGGTTTCAATTGGGTGAAGTTCAAGAGGGGTGGCCCTCAATTTTGGCTTCTCTGGCAATTAGGCCGGCCGGCCATGGTAGGGGGAGGTGGCTAGAAGCTCAGGAAACCCAGGGGAATCTCTCACAGCAATTTAGTGGGCTGAGGTTTAGTTTTGGCAAAAAGAACTTAAGCCTATAGAAATACGGGAATCAAATCCCTTAATTTAGAGTACTATTGGTCCATGGCTCACTTAGCTTGGGTTAGGTGAGTTTTGTCTCAATCTTAAAGTCCAACTAATGGCTATTGAGTCATTAATTTGATGGCTTTTGGGTGGTTAGGCCACATTTTGTGCATGGGTCCAAGTGGGAGCAAATGACCAAAAATTGGGTTTGAGCTAGGTTAGCTATTTCAATTAGTCCAAATAAATTTTGCATTTTGTGTAAGTGATTGTAAGGAACAATTTTTTATGAAGGATAAAAAGGGTTCTGAGTTCAATTAGAGCGTCAAGTTGAAGGATTTTGGAGATTTGGTCAATTTGGGCATGTTGGCTAGACTTGGGTCTAGATTGAGCTAGCCAAGGGCTAAGTCCGAATTTATTTTTTAGAATGGTCAATAGTAATTCCATGAAGAATCTTAAACATGAATTGGGTGCCAATTTTGGGATTAAGGCAATCAATTTGGTGAAATTTGGGGACATAGACAATTTGGGGCAATTTGGCAATTTGGGATTTGGGGCAATTTGGGGATTTTGAACTTAAGTTGAAATTAAATGAAATTGAGACTTCACCAAGGCCAATTTATGGTCAATTTATAGGTTTAATAATGTTATAAATAGTTTTCAACATAAACCATGGCCAATTGAGGGGGCCATGGATTTAATTTGGGGAGATTAGGTCATGTGCCTATATCAAAATTAAGCTCAAATAATGGGTCAATTGAGCTTGGATTTGGTTTTTTTTTATCACATTAAAGGTTAATTTGAGTTTTGGATTGAAATTTGGGGATATTGGGATCAAATTGATGGACATTTGAGTTGAACTTGGGGAAATTTGGTCCTTTAAAGGCCATTTGGGAAATTTGCCTAAAGGAGGGCCAATTTGGTCA
>NW_018165429.1:278151-293539 GCF_001263595.1 Phalaenopsis equestris
GTAGTTAAGAAAAATGAAATTTGTTAAGAAAAATGAAATTTGGAATATTTGGAATACTTTGAAAATTTTTGGGATTTTTTGGAATTTTTTGAATTTTAGGCTAAGGAGGGGTATTTTGGTAATTTGGCAATTTTTGGTGATTTTGGGTAAAAGGTTTGAAATGATTTTTGAACAAGTTTAGGTATTTTGGATAAATTTGGGAATTTTGACCAATTTTAGGGTTTGAAGTGTACTTAGGTAATTTGGGTAGGTTTAAGGACAAAAGGCCTGGTTGAGTATTTTGGGTAAAATTGAGGAACTAACCATCAAAAGTAAGCCATGGACCAATGGAAACCCCATTTGGGTCTTCTATGTACTGGTCTTAGCTAAACCCTAGCCTAAGGCTAGTAGGTTTAGGGGACCATCTACATGAGTTTCCCAAAGGCTCAAGGGACTAAAGTTAGAAAATTCTGGGTTTAGGGTAGTGAGTGATTGTGAGTGAAGTGAGTGCTTTAGCTCTATACCAACACCCAAAGTCAACCCTAAGGTCAAATAGCCCTATAGGAACTCTCCTTGAGCTCCCCCATAATGACCCCACATACGAAGTACTAGAGGTTAGGACCAATATGTGGATCTTCAAGTTGAGTGAAGAGAGTTTAGAATTTCTAATGGTGAGGGTGCCCTTTTGTAGTTCTCTAAGAATAGTCAATAAGAAGTTCTATGGCTAGACCTTAGGATACTAAAGAGAAAGACTAAATATCAACCAAAATTGAGGTCAACAAATGGACCCCCAATAGGTGTGTTGTGTTGGGCAAAGCACACCACGCGTATTGGTGTTGACCGACGAGATCAACATAACCAATACAAACTCCTAAGTCAAGAGACATAGAAGGAGTGTAGAGTTGTTTATGCTATTTGTTTCCGCTAGGGAATATATCAGGTGAATATTTGATCAAAGTCAACAAGTATGGACTCTCACTGGGGATTGAAGAGTGGATTTTGAGTTATGAGATTTCAGGAATTTATAGAGGATGGGATACAGTGTGTAAGTGCTGACCCCGGGGGGATTTAAAATTCAGGTATCAATTTCAGAAGAGAGTCAGAAGTTTGGGACTGACCATGAAAAGAGAGGAATCAGAAGTTAGGGGCTAATCCAAGGATAAGGATTAAAAGTTAAGAATCAATCACAAGAGAGAGTGTCGAAAGGTAGGGACTGACCTCAAAAGGGTGAATCAGAAATTAGGGACTAATTTGAAAATGAGAATTAAAAGGTAAGGATCAATCTCAAAAGAGAGCGTCGGGAGGTAAGAACCGACCTCGAATGGGATGAATCAGAAGGTAGTGATTTATTTGAAATGAGAATTGATATGTAAGGGTCAATCTAAAAGGGACAATCAAAAAAAAAGAGCGTCAAAAGGTAAGGACCGACCTCGAAAGGAGTGAATCAAAAAGTAGTGGTTGATTCTAAGACAAGAATTGACAGGTAAGGATAAATCTCAAAAAGAGAGCATCGGAAGGTAAGGACCGAACTTGAAAGCGGTGAATCAGAAGGTAGTGGCAGATTCTAAGATGAGAATTGACATGAATCTCAAAAAGAGAGCGTGGGAAGGTAAGGACCGACCACGAAAAAGGTGAATTAGAAGATAGTGGCTAATTCTAAGATGAGAATTGACAGGTAAGGGTCAATCTCAAAAAGAGAGCGTCGGAAGATAAGGACCGACCTCAAAAGGAGTGAATCAAAAGGTTGTGACCGATTTGAAGATGAGAATTGATAGGTAAGGTTCAATCTCAAAAAGAGAGTGTCATAAGGTAAGAACCGCCCTCAAAAGGGGTGAATCAGAAGGTAGTGGCTGATTCTAAGATGAGAATTGATAGGTAAGGGTCAATCTCAAAAAGAGAGCATTGGAAAGGTCAAACTCAAAAGGGGTGAATCATAAGGTAAAGACCGACCAAAAATAGAACATCAAAAGGTAATGACCGACCTCAAAAGGGGTGAATTAGAAGGTAGTGATTGATTCGGAATGAGAATTGACAGGTAAGGGTCAATCTCAAAAGAGATCGTCGGAAGGTAAGAACCAACCTTGAAGGTAATGAATCAGAAGGTAGTGACTAATTTGAAATGAGAATTGACGGGTAAAGGTTAATCTCAAAAGAGAGCGTCAAAAGATAAGGACCGACCTCGAAGGTAATGAATAAGAAGGTAGTGACTGATTCAAAATGAGAATTGACAGGTAAGGGTCAATCTCAAAAGAGAGCGTCGGAAGGTAAGGACCGACTTTGAAAGGGGTGAATCAGAAGGTAGTGACTGATTCGAAATGAGAATTCACAAGTAAGGGTTAATGTCAAAAGAGAGCGTTGGAAGGTAAGGATTGACCTCAAAGGGGGTGAATCAAAAGGTAGTGACTGATTTGAAATGAGAATTGACAGGTAAGGGTCAATCTCAAAAGAGAGCGTCAAAAGGTAAGGACCAACCGTGAAGGTAATGAATCAGAAGGTAGTGACTGATTCAAAATGAGAACTGACAGCTAAGGGTCAATCTCAAAAGAGAGAATCGGAAGGTAAGGACCGACCTCGAAGGTAATGAACCAATAAAAAATGAGAATTGAACGGTAAAGATCAATCTTAAAAGAGAGTGTCGGAAGGTAAGGACCGACCTCAAAAGCAATGAATCATAAATTAGGGACTGATTCAAAAATGAGAATTGAAAGTTAAGGATCAATCCTAAAAGAGAGTGTCAAAAGCTAAGGACTGAACTCAAAAGTAGTGAATCAGAAATTTGGGATTGATTTCAAAATGAGAATTGACAAGTAAGGGTCAATCTCAAAAGAGAGCATTGAAAGGTAAGGAGTGACCTCAAAGGTAATGAATCAGAAGGTAGTGACTGATTCAAAATGAGAATTGACAGGTAAGGGTAAATCTCAAAAGATTGCGTCGGAAGGTAAGGACCGACCTCAAAGATAATGAATCAGAAGGTAGTGATCTATTCGATATGAGACTTGATAGGTAAGGGTCAATCTCAAAAGAGAGTGTCGGAAGGTAAGGACCAACCTTGAAGGTAATGAATCAGAAGGTATTGACTTATTCGTAATGAGGATTCTATAGAGTTTGTAGTGTTTAATTCAAAGGCATGTGTCGTGCGTAAAGGTTGACATTGTTGAAGAGGATTTGTGGAAATTTGCAAGTTTTTTTTTGTGCAGTGAAATTTTGCGAGGATGTGAAGAGAGTTAGTGTAGACAAAGATAGTTGTGTCGCGTGAGCAAATATAGTTGTGTGAATTAGTGCAGATAAAGATAGTTGTGTTGCACGAGCAAAGAGTAAGAGAGAATCCACTCAATAGAATCCACTCAATAAATTTGTTTTCTTTTCTTGTTGTTTTTATCACATTTAATTTTCAAAAATATGTTTTTCAAATTTTAGTTTTAGTTGGTTGATTTTTCAAAAAGAGATTTTTTTATTTAAATTTATCATAATTTATATTCTTTTCGTCATTTTTTATTTGAAAGTTTTCTTTTTTTATCATTAAATGTTTGTTGTTTTATTCTTCATTCATTGTAGTTGCGAACCAACGCATGGTCCAATGGCTTTTATCCATTGCGCTGAGGAGTGCAATTGAACAATCAGACGAATTTTCTGAAAGGAATTTCATTAATCTGCTTCAATAAAATGTTGCAGGTTAAAAATAGGCCAATGCCTCAGAAAGAGTACAATATGCAAACTGCATGAAGGTACATCCGGAATGTGCCATGTCAAGTACATATCATGGACTGAACATGTCTGATACATATCATATATGTAATGTAGTATAGAAGAAAGAGAAACCCTTTGAATATCTATCCCCTTGCGTAGTGAGCTCGTGATCAAGCTCACTCTCTGAGCCACGTTCCAGGACAAGAGTTCCCTTCACATACGCCTAGAGGTGCAACCTTCTCATAGCTCATATGGCAGCAGTTCTTCGAGTTCAGAATCCGGCTGAAAGCCAATTGGTATTTTGTTGTTGTTCATCCGTCAGAAAGTCACAGACACCCTACGGTGTTCTACTCCGGGAATGCAGTGCTTGGAAACGTCTGCACCGTTGCCTTTTAGAACAAGCACTGAACCAACTGGTGAAGAATCTCTATTGATCCTTTGAATTCTCTGGGGCTAATGACATCAATTTCTGTTCCGAATAAGATGTTACTCTTGCTCATCAACTAGACCGTACAGAAAGGTCTCACAAAATCATGGTGATCAATGTGAGGAGGTATGCAGTCTCCCTCATCATATATATTGATGATGCAGCTGTATGGAATGCAGTCAACTGGAAACATATTCCATCGGACAATTCTTTTAATCATCCATTTGATCATTGGGGGCAGCGGACCCACTTGATCATACCTGAGAATCCTGGGAGGATTTCCTTGCCTATCGTTCGTGAAATTGTAGAAGCATCCATATTGTATTGTAATCCTTCCCTTTCCTCTCATCCATTTCCTTGGCTCAAAGTAGGTCCTTTCCATGAGCAAGCCTGCTCAACCTCTGTCTCTTAAGTCAAAGATACAATTCAGAATGCTTTGTTCATCTTTTTCTGAAAAGACACTGGTATACAACTCCAGTCCTTCCAATATATTCACGAGTTCTCCACAGACTTATTCGTAGAACTCAAAGCTTCTTCTGTTGACTTTGCTGATTTTAAAATACTATGTTGTGTTGAGGACAGGCGGTTGGAGCAGACATTCCCTCATTTCACCTCATTTCATTGTTTCATTGTTGACAGGAATCCAGACTGGTGTCGGTGTTACCTCTAACGGGATGTATGACTCGGCGTCCATCGGAACATACAACTCAGTATACCGTGGGTCATATTGTCTTATACTTATTGGGACGTATGCCCCCTCCATCTGGCAATTACTGGTTCTTATACTTATTGGGACGTATGCCCCCTCCATCTGGAAATTACTGGTTTGAGATTGATCTTCATTAGAGGCATATTCTTCAAGACTGTTGAAATGCTCCAAGTGCAGGACATTACAGTCCAAACATTTGACAAAAGCTTCTGTAGCTGACACTTGTGGCGGTATTTCAATGTTACAAGTAGGGCAACCCGTGCAAAGGTCATCAAAGGCTGACGGTACTTCTGGCTCTTGAATATAACCAGGCTCCTCATCTGTGGTGGGCAGTCTGGAAGAAGTTTTCTTCATATCTGGTTCATATAAGTGTCCCTCTGAAATGGGGACAAGTTGGTTCTTTATTTGTTGTTAATGTCTCTTTTCTTCTCTCAAGAGAGCTTTGTTATGACGGTTCGCATTTCTCCGTCTCCGTTGAGTCCTCCGTCGCGAAGCGAACGGTATCCTACCGTTGTTAGCAACAACCAAGTTTCCAACTGGAGTGGCTATTATGGATGGTAGATGGTTGGCTCCTTCCATGGGATCATGTTGTCTTATCACCTCTTTCCCCTTCAGCGAGGGATTGCTATTGGATCTGAATTTCAGAAGTGAGGGCAGTCCCTCCTTTTCTTGTCCGCTGACTACATCTATTAGAGGACCTTCATAGCCCATGTTAATTTCATTGAATTCCATGTCAAAGTCAATAATGCCACCTTATGGTGCCATCTCCTCATTAAGCGATAGGTTTCAGCCATCCTTGAAGGCAAAGATCAGCTTCTGACCAGACATTTTTCTGCAGACGACCGAAAAAACATCAGTGAGCTGAAACTTAGCATGAACAAGAACAAAATAGAGTTTCTTAATTAGAGGAAATTTTAATTTATTTTGATGAAGAATTTATTTATTTATGTATTTATTTTGTTTAATTTAGTAGAATATCCAATTTAAAGGTAGAAAAGAGAAAATTAAAGTGCGTAATTTTCAAAAATTTTCATTATGTTGAGGTTAATCTCATTTTTAATTATGTTGAGGTTAATCTCATTACAAAATTTTTGGACCCGGTCACAGACATTTGGCCAAACGGATAACCTCAGAACAATCAACAGAACAATCAAAGTCTTACAATTTTCAAATCAAGCGGCGATAAGCAACATTAAGTTGTGTAGTATGTTTTCAGGTATCGTCTGTTCATTGGCAGCATGGGTCTTTCACCCCGGAAATCTACTAATTGGTAGGCTCCTCCTGTGTAGACCTTTTCAACTACAAGTGGTCCCTCCCAAGTTGGCTCAAATTTTCCACCCATCTTGTGACATGTAAGAATATGCCTTTTGAGCATGATGACGAGGTCACCAACTTTAAATGTCCTTGGGCAGACCAATTTATCATGAGCTTGCACCATCTTTTCCTAGTAAAGCTCCAAATGTTGTTGTGCTTCAAGCCATTTTCCTTCAAGATTCTCTAGTTCTTCAAGTCTGAGCTTTACGCTTTCCTCTGTTGTAATTTGATTTGCGACTACGACTCTGAGAGACGGCGTCTGAATTTCTAGTGGAAGTACAGCTTCGGACCCGTACACGAGCATGTAAGGGCATGTAAGGTGTACACTGAGTGACACTGAGTGAGAGTCCTGAATGTTGTCTGGTAGGCCCACAAAGCTTCTAGCAACTTGTTGTGCCAATCTCTTTTATTTTCATTGAGTGTTCTCTTCAAAATCTATACTAATTTCTTGTTGAAGGCCTCAGCCAATCCATTTTCTCTGTGAAAGTAAATTGTAGAGTATCTCCAATGTCTTTTGACGAAATTGTTGATTTTTGTACTTTTGAATGTTGTCCCGTTGTTGGAGATTACTTTGCACGGTACACGGAAACGGTAGAAGATTTGGCTTTTAAGGAATTAGAGGACATGCTGCGTTGTAACCTATCGTAGCGGTACAACCTCTATCCGTTTAGAGAAGTAGTCTGTAGCGGCGAGAATAAACCTGTGTCCTTTAGAAGATGGAGGGTCTATCGGACCTATTATGTCCATGCCCCAACAATGGAATGGCCACGAAGCAACAGTTGGGTGTAGCACATTCGGAGGTTAGTGCAAGTCCACCCCATGCACTTGGCACTGGTCACATTTTCTGGTTTTATCCATGTAGTCGGACATCATTGCTGGCCAATAATATCCGAGTCTCTTGATCTTTAGTTTCATCTTCAACCCTGACTGGTGAGCGCTACACAATTCAACATGTACTTCTTTGACAATATTTTGTGCTTCAGCTTTGCTTAGGCATCGTAGCCACATCTGGTCGAATGATCTTCTGTAGAGGACACCACTAAACAAGGCGTATGACATAGCCCTTTTTGTAATGTGATGTGCCTCAGATTTATTTTCTGGCAACTTTTGAGTATGCAAATATTCTATTAATGGCTTGCGCCAATCTTTGTTGATATCTGCAACTAAAATCGTTGTTTCCTATTTTTCAAGCTTGTGTAGAGTGTTGCGGTTGATTTGAGACAGAACTTGTCTTCCTTGTACTGTGATTTCAATGGAATCCTCTAAGGGACATGTCGATTCTTTAGCGAGTTTTGCTAGTGCATCATCATGGGCATTTTCTCCCCGAGGAATCCGATAGAAAGTCACATGGGAATCTGTTCCAGTAGCTTCATCTCATATCAGTGGTATTCTGCTAGTCTTGATTTCAAAATTTTATATTGTCCGGCGACTTGCTGGATGACAAGTTGAGAGTCATTGTAGATGGCAATGTTTGTTATATCCATTGAGACTGCCAACTCCAATCCGATGATTAAATCTTCATACTCTATTTCGTTGTTGGTGCACAGCTCAGTCAGTTGGTACGAGAACCTCAATATACCTTTATCTAGCGTGATAAAGATCAAACTGATCCCTGCTTTGCCTTGTATAATTGTGCCTGAGCCTTTTTCTTTTCTGGCTAATGAAGCACCATCAAAGTACATTTCGCAGCATTGTGCACTGGAGAATTCCAGTTGTAGTACTTGTTCATCTGGTAGTTCGTCTTTGAGAGGGGACCCAGCTGGTAGTGGGTGTGCAGCGAGAAAGTTTGCTAAAATTTGTCCCTTGATAGCACAGAGGGGAACATAAGTTATATCAAATTGCAATAAAATCATTGACCATCTTGCTAGAAGTCCGAAGAGTGTTGGTCGGGTCATCAAATATTGCAACAGATTAATTTTCAAGAATAGGGTAATTTTATAAGAAAGCATGTAATGCCTAAGCTTTTGGGCGACAAAAATTAATGCAAGACAATGCTTCTCAATAAGTGGATAGCTCATCTCCGTCGGTATTAGATGATGACTTAAGTAGTAGAGTGCATTTTCTTTGCCCTCATCATTAACTTGGGCTAAGAGGGCTCCAAGAGAGTCGTCTAAAGCCGCGGTATAAAGTATTAAAGGTTTCCCTGGGATAGGGTCTGCCAAAACAGGAGGTGTCATTAAATATTGTTTAACGTCCTTGAAGACCCGCTGGAATTTCTCTTCCTAAATGAATTTATCATCCTTTTTAATTAATGTCGATAAGGGCTGACACCTACCCGAGAGATTAGAAATAAAGCGTCTCAGATATGCCAACTTCCTCTTGAAGGAACGTAGTTGTTTCAAAGTTTTAGGATAAGGCATTTCTAAGATGGCTTTAATCTTGTTCGAGTCGATCTCGATTCCCCGATGACGGACAACGAATCCTAGAAATTTCCTGGAGGTAACGCCAAAGGCGCACTTTAAGGGATTCATTTTAAGTTCATATCATCGTAACCGTTCAAATACGATTCTCAAATTGTACAAATGATCTATTTTTCGTTTACTTTTCAAATCATTCAAGTAGCATTCTACTTGATTGTGAATGAGGTCATCAAAAATCTTTGTCATTGCTTGTTGATATGTTGCTCCAGCGTCTTTAACCCAAATGGCATCACTCTATAGTAGAAAATCCCAATAAGCATTCTGAAGGTTGTGAGGGCTGCATCTTCAAGAACCATCTTGATTTGGTTGTACACCGATGATCCATCCATGAAGGAGAAAATTTCATGTGTAGAAGGGATATCCTCCATCATTTCTGGTATTGGTTGTGGAAACTCGTCTTTCGGACATGCTTTATTTAGATCTCTAAAATCAACACAAACACGTATCAATCCATTTTTCTTCTTGAATGGAACAATGTTAGCTAACCATGAGGGGTATTGCTCTTCCCGCACAAAGTTAGCGTCTATTAATTTCTTCACCTCAACTATGATTTGTTGTTCTATTTCGAGGCACATTCGTTTGGGGGCTTGTTTTACAAAAGTAATATCTTTGTCCACCCTGAGTTTATGAACTACTACTTCTACTAAGAATCTTGGCATTTCATCATAACTCCAGACTCCAGTTTCATCATAACTCCAGGCGAAGCAATCTTTGAATTCTATTAATAGTTTGATCAATTCTGAAGATTCTTCATCGTTGAGTAAAGAACTTATAAAGGCAGGTCGAGGTTGTTCTTCAGTCCCGAGGATAATTTCCTTTAACTCATTGATAGTTGACCTGATTTCCTCCTCAAATTCTGGCGAACAAATTCTGGCGAAGCATCCCATCCTCTATTGGTTGATCATTAGAGTCATCCTTTATATCGATGCAATCCTCTCCTAATTCATTAGTAACAACCATATGAAATTCTGAATCATCGACTGGTCCCACTGTACCAAATCTAATACCCTCTTTTGAGTTTGGAGTTTGACTTTTAACATTCCATAATTTTTAAAAAAGTTGTAGTTTCCCTTTTGGCAATTGCTTTGGCAAATGTCCCTGTTGAATTAACTTTCGTACATAAGGCAAAAAGTAACCACCAAGCAATTCCATTAATTTGTTAGGCTCATCATCCAAATTTACATGATTTTCAAGATTAGTAGAGCTAGAAGCACAGTAAAATTTGATGTAAAATTTGATTAAATTTGATTGGCTTTTAACCAACACTACGGACTTCCTTGACCTCTAAACTCTCGACCTTTTGAGGGAGGATCGGAGTAAGGGTCAAAGTATTCACATAGTGATTTATCCGATCATATATTATTTCATATTCACTTTTCTCTATATATTTTAAGGATATCTCGTACTGAGGTTTCTTCTATTTTTTCATCATTATTTCTTCTTCAAAACTGTCTTCATCACCAATGTTGATGGTTGGCCTAGTCTGTTCAATGATTAGGTTAGTTCTTGCTCGTCTACGTCCCCGGCCTCAACCTCGGGTGCGCGAACCAAAAGAAGCTCAACTAATTTGATGTGGAAGGGTGGCGAAAGATCGTTGAAGCGAAGTTGAATGGCCTCCTTTTTGTGAGTTTTTTGAATCTTCATTTTTATTTGTCACAATCTTGTGCGAGAAGACAGTTTTCTTTGGTGGCACTTAGTAGGCAACATCTTCATGAATACCGACTTCATGAATTGAAAATGGTTGTAAATCTCCTTTGATGCAGTATTCTTGTCCTTCTTTGCAGTATTTGATACACTGGTGTAGAGATTATATAGCCATGTTGTGTTCATGAATCCACGATCGACCAAGTAGAGCGTTAAAATTGGTCTCAAAGTCGATGATATGAAATTTGATAGTTGTTGCTAGTTCTCCAACCTTCATAAGCAGTGCAATGGATCCAAGGGCTCTTTCTCCCTTTTGGTTGAATCCTCTTAGCATCATTTTTTCGGTCGTAATCTCTTGGGATTCGATGTCCAAATAGGCCAATGTCCGTAGGCTCATCAAGTTGAGAGATGCTCCTGGATCAACCAGAACTCTAGATAATACAAATCTGTCGATGTTGACGGAGTTGTAGAGTTTTCAATTGTGGTTGGTGGTACCAAGTAGCAAATCTTCATCTGTGAAGGTTAACCCTAATTGTTCTTTCAACGAGCAAACTTCATCTAAGGATGTGCTTGCCAACTGAGCTCGGCAAATCTCTGGGTCAAGCAAAGCTGTAACCAGAAATTTCTCTCATCTTTTTTTATAGGATTAGAGCAATGTAGATACTTAAATTGGTCGAGAACGCAACTTCCTAAGATGAGCTAGCACGTTGTAATCCAATTTGTATGGTCCTCCAATTTTTCCTTGGTCATGTGTTTCTTCCACTGGTGGAGGTGGAGGTAGTTCTTCTTGAGTTACTATCTGTTTTCCTTTGTTTGTAGGAGTTATCCTTGGGGACAATACTTTCCCGTTCTTAAGTTTATTTCTGTAATCTCTTCTTCTTGAGGTATCATTGTTGAATCTTCCTATATTTCTTCTTCGTTGGAAAGATCTAAGTTGAGGGCGAGTGGTGTGTCATGGTGTTCAAGGATTGGCTCCTCGCTCCCGGTGCTGTCGTAAGCAGTATCGTTGATGTCCTCTTTGGTATCGTTAACTAGTTCATCAGATTCAAGTACAATTTGAGCATCATTTTAAGAATCGATATCAGAGTTAGATTGGTCATAATCGATTACATCATCATTAGAAACAGTTAAAACGTAGTCGAAATCACAATCATTATATTCATCAGCCCCCGTACCATCAATCCTCATGATGGCATTCTTCTTTTTCTTTGACTTTGATGACGATGGCCCTTGCGGTGATATCTTCATCTCGGGCCTGACGGGCTGAAGACTCTAAGTAGTAGTTTGCTTTGAAGCATTATGGATTTGTTTGAAGCATTAGTTTGCTTTGAAGCATTATGGATTTGATTTAACATCTTCTTGGATGATTTGCTCCAAACTGTATCCCATCCATCTTTTTTGGCATGTACAGAAAATTGTTTTGATGAATTCTGTATTTGGTTTAGGATCCTCTTAGGCTTGTTCCAAGTGGTACTCCATCCATCTTCTCTAGTTTACGGATCAATCGGAGAGATTGGCTTGGCCAAAATCATATTTATGGAACCTTTTTCAGGTTCTTTTAAATACTCTTTTGGGATGTTATATATCCTTCTTCGAGATTTTTCTCGAGCCAATCCTTAAAGATGAAACACTCTTCTATTATATGTCCCAGTAATCTATGATATGTGAAATAATTCGGTTCATAGTTTTTATCGACCTCTTCGAGTTTCTTTGGGTCTGGTAGTTTGAACTTGGACTTCTTCATCAAACTTCTGTATATTTTAGATACAGCTTCATCTTTGAAAGAGTACACCATTTTTTTTGTTCCACCAGAGATGTTCTTTTATTTTGAGATGATCCTTCGTGAGGCGGTCGTTGGTTAGACTGGCTATTTTGTTTTGGAGCCTGCTGTGATGAAGATTGACGAGGAGTTTTTGCATATATCTTTATCGGCTATTTTCCTTTATCAACAGTTGCGACTGTTTCGGATTTTTTTTCAAACACTCTGGTCGTTTTTGATTTCTCATGAGAATCCATATGTTTGATTTCTTCTTGAAGACTACTAGCCATACTGAGTAGCTTCTCAAAAAATTTGATGGTGAGTCCCTTGAGCATGAAAGTTACGGGTCCATGAATTCTTTTGAATAGGATCTCAATCACATGATGTTCCTGTAGCTGAGGTTCGCACTTCATGCTAAGGTTTCTCCACCTCAAAATGTAATCCACCAAAGTTTCGTTGGGCTTTTGTTTCACCATCATGAGTTCTCCTATGGAAACATGATGTTTCGCTCCGGCTAATCTCTTTATAAATAATTGTTCCAATTCAGTGAATGTCTTAACCGATTCGTTGGGCAAACTGGCATACCAATCAAAAGCAACTCCTGATAGGCTGCTGATGAATTATTGACAGAGTAAAGCTTTGTTATTTCTTGTATTGCCATAATTGGCTCAGAAGTGTGCTAGGTGCTGTCTGAGATTTTTGATGCCATCAAATATCTTAAAGTTTGGGAATACGAAACCCTTAGGGAAAGGTACAACATCGAACTCTTCCGGGTAAGTTCTACCTTTTATAATCAATGCATCACCCTTACATTGGGTTAAGGCATCACGAACTTGCTCGACCATCTGTTTGAATTCTTTCTCCGACATGGCGCTTGATGGAGAATCCTTCTTCCATTGCTCATCTCTGTTTGCTGAGACAACCTCTCTTCTTTCATCTGTAATGTGTATGATTTCTGGCTGGTTAATTTCTGGCGATGCTAGTTACAGTGCTTGTGACTGCCCTTGAATATTGGTCATAGTGGTCATGGAGGTGGACATCTCTTCTATCCTTTTCTCCAATAGGCTGACTTGCTCATCCCTTAGGAGGATAGCCCTGCGCAACTCATCTATAGCATTCTCTTCAATAAAAGGTTGAGCGTCGCGCGCAGATGCAGTGGCCCTGGTCTCGATAATATTGACACCCATGAAATCTTCTTTGAGGTAATCATTATAGTCAAAATTTTCATCATCATCATCAATGGAAACTCCATGTTCCCGAGCCAACTCAGAAATCTTGACTCTGATCTTTTCAAATTTTTCTTTGATTATTGATTCTTGGATCATCTTAAGATCTGGAGGACCCTGCTGGACATCCTCTACTTGTTCTTCCATCTAGCTGGCAATCGTTACGACAATGTTATATATTTTAGACCCTGACTTCATTCTATGATCTTGCCCAGCGGGTTTACTGAACTGTATCGGTGTAGCAACCTTGGGTATCTATACCTTCCTCTTTGACTATGATGTCTCAGGATGTATTGTCCTAGCAGAAACATCGGTATATCAAGAAGAAATATGCTCCCCACAGTGTATATCAGATACAACATCAGTTAACCTCTTTGTGTTTTTTTTTTAGGAATATCTTTGTGATGTGTGCTTGGTAGGATTTTCAGACCCAGTCTTGACTTTACTGGTCGACGGCCAGAGGTCCTGGTAGCAATGGAATCTGTGAATACTGTAGTAACAGTGGCGGTGTCATCCCTGTTTCCCAGGCGGAAGCAGACGGGAATGCGAGTGTGCAAGGGGGCAAATTTTCATTTGACTTTTGTTTGGCGGACTTGATGTCCCTTAAAATCTCTTCCTTCATTTGAGGGGATATTTCATGTCCCACTCATTTGAATAACTTACGGACTAAACAGCCCTCTTTGACAGCTAGTCTCTAAAAAACTAAGCTAAATCAAGTTATAAGGGTAGACTTTTTTTTCTCTCTATCCTATCCATGAAGTGATGGTAACGCAACAACAATCTTCTAGACACTCTCGTGTTTGTCGGTGTCTACTAGATGATGAAATCTGCTTCCTCGTAGTAGTGGATATATTTCTGGTAGTTCAAATTCCTCTTGGTGAGGCTCTTCCTTGATGGGTGTTTTCTCAAGAGCCTGAGCTTTAGCACCTTTCCGAATCCTACTGTTGCAATTTCTTTTTTGAGTTCAGGTTAGCAGTGCAGTCTTTGAACTTGATTCGATTTCAAACATTGAAGGTGGTGCAACTTTGAACTTGATTTGATTTCAAACATTGAAGGTGGTGCAGCTATTCCTTCTGTTGGATCCTCAACAATCATTGTTTCTTTTCATTTGGTAGCAGGAACAGTAGATTTGGCAGGCTCTCCGGTGGCAGTAGCAGTCTTAGCTTTCCTGCAAGAAGGGAAGTTCTGAAGACAGTTCAGGTTGAACTCAGCAGACGGCTCCTGAATTTTTGGAGTTGTAACTTTCAACACGACGAACGGAGCTTTTCTGAGATTGGCCTCGAGGTCTTTAAATCTGGCTTCGAACTTAATGGTGGGAGCAACGTTGCGGGCTTCATTGCTTGTTGAAAATTTGCATAAAAAGGTCCAAAAAAAGGTCAGCGTTGGGTAAGTCATTGCAGTAGCTTTAAAACATAAAGTTTTGGGGTTAGCTATATGACCAAAACCTTGTAATATTTAGTGCAAGAACTGAAAATTTATAGAGATTGATCTGTAGACCGGGTAAGTTTTAGTTTGTGGGAGTTTTAAAATTTTATACTAAAAAGGTAATTTGTTTTAATAAATATAATAAAATCTTAAAGCGCACGCAGCACAACACAATTTGATTTAATTTGCAAAATAGCAAATCAGATTTGGAAGGGAGAAGTGAAGTGTTTAGGACCCAGTGCAGGACCCATTTAGCAGCACACAATGCCCAGGTGGAACTAGTCCACCAACACACCTATTGGGGTCTGACCACACATGAAGATTAAAAAGTCCTTAATGGCCTCCTGAACCTCCCTGTTCAAAGGTGATTGAACAGATGGTCCTAAAGTCCAAAGAGTTTGTTGTACTTTCCTAAGGCAGAAATGGGTAAAGCATGTCAACAGAAGAAGGGTAATTTTGGTTCATAAGGGACATGAACGTATTACCAATGTATGAAGATAATTTTTCTTTGTTTAAATGGAGAGAGAAACTTTTCCCCAGCTGAGTCGTCAGAAGCTGTCGGCACTATTTTGGTTTGGAGAAATTACTCGTAAGAAGCTGTCAGTCATCAGAATCGATATCCTGTTGCCCGCTTCAGAAAGACATTTTAATGTTTAGAAAAATATGAAATCAAACTGACCCCATATTTTTCATAGTTTAAATGAAAAAGCACTATACCTCAAATCTTGTATCTATCCCGAAGGATAAACACAAGACTTGAGGAAGAGGCTCGATCAAATAAACTAAGGAACATATGAC
>NW_018165429.1:293603-297914 GCF_001263595.1 Phalaenopsis equestris
GGGTTTATATTAAGCTGGGTTCATTAAGCTGGGTTCAAGAAAAGCTTCTTATAATGGCAAGCCCCTATAGTTAATTACATCTTAAATAGCCAAAGTCATCTAAGAAAACTCTTGATAAAAATCAAGAAATACTATCTTCAAAGAATTCAAAGGAAAGGACTTTTCAAAGAAATTGGACCAGGAGGTGTGAAAAGGGAACGTTTCAAATTTGGAACATTGGAACATTTATATTATAGAATTCAAAGGAGGAAGAATTAGGGGATGACATAGATCCGGAGGATAACCTCAGTGCCTTCCCAGTCTATCCTATTGTTTGGCTTCAGTTTTGAGGAGAAAAATTGAAGTGTTTCATCATGCCAATTTTATTAATTTAGGGCTTACATGTGAAGCAATCACACAAATAGCCTGAAATATGTGAGGATTTAGGTCGCGACGAACGACAACCTCGTAATCCTAAAATGAGTTAGGGCTTAGATTGTACAGTAGAGCTATACGAATGCCTAAAGATAAGCTTAAGACTTATGTTTCACCCGATAAACAACCTCAAAGTTTTATGGCTTTGTTATCTAATTCTAAGGAAAGAAGTTGTCTTAGCTGGGGAAGATATGTTTTGTTGTTGAAGATGGTCGTGCTGCCCACCGTGCTGCCCACCATGCCATGCTAGCTCCAAGCTCCTTGTTGTGACGAGTTTGAGTTTCTAGGGTGTTAAGTTATGATGTCAAATCAGGTGGTCATATGGTTGTAGTTCTTTATATTTTCATGGGGGATGCTAAAGTTGATTAGAGCGACAGCGGTTAGGATCCCTTGGTTCCCTCATTCTGGCATGACTATTTTCTATTGGATTCACTCAGTCCAAATAAATTTACTAAACTCAACTTAAAGAGTTCCATAGATTCATTTACACCATGGAAAGCCTTGTTAGCAACGGTAGGTTACCTCCTCCTAGGGTTCCCGATCATCCGATAGAGATGTCTTAATTCAGTTGTAGTTGTTATTTTGTGTGATGGTTGTGATTAAATTTTGAGTTGTTTTATATTTTGAATGTTGTGGGGGTGAATTTAATCTTGGTTGATTTTAGTTTTTGTTTTGGTTTCAATTTTTTGGCTATCCAGATAGTTTTAGTTTTCATGTAGGGTGGCATCGTTGTTTAGCATGCAAGTTTTGCAAGTATAAAAAGTACAAGAAAGACAGCACTGTAAACTATAAAAAACGTACCTCACGAGTCTTCTCGTTCCACCACCTGAAACTCAAAATGTATGTCAGGGAATTTTATATGAAGCAGGTATGAAGAACGGGAAAGGTAAAATTTTTAGTAATTTTCCTAACCCTATCTCATATCATGGTGGGTCCTTGGGAGTTTAATTAAGGATGATTTCGTCAAGCAAAGTTAAGCAAAGCATATTAAGTTTAGTAGACCTCTGAGGTATCCAACAGGTTAGGAGGAAGAAGCAGGTCCATACTTCCCCCTTGTCACCTGGTGAAAAGCCTCGAGCTCATTTAAACTTATTATGTTGCTTAATAATTCATCTTATGAACACCCTAATGCTCAATGAACAGTGATTTCCTAATTATCCCTAAGAGTAGGGTAATTATTATTTGTAATTTAATTTTGAAGATTATGTAAATGAAGACCCTTAAAGGGGGAAAGCTAGTGTTGTTGGAACACTTAGCCAAATTTTGGTCCTGATTGTGCTTGTGGTGTTTTAAAGGCCTTAAATTTTAGCTCTGTTTGCTTTTCTAATTCTCATTTAATCTGTCTTGATTTAACTTACATCACTACTAAGCCCTTAAGACTTAGGTAAGTTTCTTAATTAATTTTGAAAAGATTAAGTTTTAGGTGATCATGATTTATTATTTGAATTTCATTTGAAAATCAAATAGGGGTATTAAATTGATTAATTATTGACTTCAAAAGTCATACACCTAAGTCCTAGGTTCATTTAATTTTAATAAACTTCCAAATTTTAATAGTTTAGAAATTTATTAATTTATCCTTTTAATTAGGAAAGTGAGGTTGGTTTCTACCAACTAATTCCCTTTTTAATTTCAGCCATTCAAACAAGTTAATTAAGATCAAAGGTTGCCCATTTCCCCCCTTGAATTAAGCCTAAATGTTACTTAAGGCCAAATTCCTGAAATTACAGTTTTGCCCCTAAGGCTTTAACACTTCATAATAAGTCAAATTCAAATTAAATGACTTCAAAATTTTTATCATACCTCATTCATGGGTCAATTAAGACATCAAACGAGAAAATATGATTTTTAAAAATTTAATTTAATTTATATTATTATTTTTATGCAAAAATGGGATTTTTCAAAGAAATTTTGATAACTTGACCAAGGTGAAGCCTAATCACTTAAATTTTATTTGAATTATTAGAATTATTTTAATTTTATGAATTTTTTACTTTTATTTGAATTTTTAGAATTGTTTTA
This sequence comes from Phalaenopsis equestris, assembly GCF_001263595.1. Classification (NCBI taxonomy): domain Eukaryota; kingdom Viridiplantae; phylum Streptophyta; class Magnoliopsida; order Asparagales; family Orchidaceae; genus Phalaenopsis; species Phalaenopsis equestris. The sequence continues at coordinate 296,040 of NW_018165429.1, forward strand.
ATTTCTAGGGTATTTATTAAATATAAAATATTTTAAATGGGGAAAAATAAGTTTTGTATTTTTTAAAAATCTCCCTGAGGTCAGAGAACCTAAAGAAGTAAATTTTGTGTTTTTTTTAGTTTTTCTTTGATTTATTGAAATTATTTTAGTGGAAATCCATTTTTTAGCCTTTAAAAATTATTTTAAGCTTCAATATAAAATATCTCTATTTAGAAAATCAGGAAAAATATTCCAATTATTTCTAAGTACTTAGAAAATAATTTAGAATATTTCCATGAATTTTATTACTTTTTTGATTTTTATGAATTTTTAATTATTTAAATATTTAAAATAGGCTTAAAATAAAGTTTTTATTTTAAATATCATTTTATTTTTATAAAATTTCCCTAATCATAGAGAACTCCAAAAATAATTTTAAATAATTTTTTGAGTTATATTTTAATCATTAAGAATAATTTTAGTGCCAAAAAGATATTTAACTTGGAAAAACAATTTAGGCCATCAAATGGACTCAAAATGTTTTGAAATTTTTATTGGGAGTTCTCTGGATCTTAAACAACAGTGGAGATCAAAAATCAATTCATTTTGATTTTTGTGTTTTCCAAAATTAATTACCTTAGTGTTTAACTTGAAAAATCAATTTAGGTCATCTAATGGACTCAAAATGCTTTAAAATTTTTATGGGGAGTTCTTCGGATCTTAAACAACAGTGGAGATCAAAAATCAAGTTATTTTGATGTTTGTGATTTCCAAAATTAATTACCTTAGTGTTTTATGGTTTATGAAGATTAGGTTAATTTTAAATGACTTAACTCGTGAAAAATTTTCCCAAGGCTTCTCTTGTCATAGTAAACCTTCCAAAATTATCTTGATTTTTCCAAGAAACATGCTAATTACCATGATTAATTTAAGTAAATAATGTGCATAAACTTAAAAAATATGGATCTCTGTCTAGAGGTCTCTTCTGACTTTAGAAAAATCAAGGAGTGTTTCCCTTGATAGAGGCTACAACATGCCAAAAATTCAAGCCATGGTGAAATGCCTATTTGCATGGAGAATCAAAAGACTCAAGATAGTGTTTAATAGATTAAAAAAAAAAATGTACCAAATGGACTTCAAATTATTTCTACATTATTCTTATTTGTTCACTGAGCAAGAGTGTATTTTTATTTTATTTTTGTAATTTTTTTACACCAAGATATGGATTTTTGAAGTTAGGGAGTCTTTTCAGAATTACTTAAATCCCTATTTATCTATTTAAACGTGCAACACTGACTGGATCCTAGGCAGCTCCGAAGCTCCACGCAGCGCGCTCCTATTTGACGCTGTCGTCCACACTAGCAGCCACTAGTCCCGTAATTCATGTAAATAAGCAATGTCCGGCTTCATCTTGATCGTTCATCCGATACACACTCGATTGAATGATGCTCTGTCATCGTCCCCAATGGCCTAGCCCGAGAACCGTCCATCTTTAAGGATTGATATATCCCTCATTTCTCAACTAAATTGAATGAATTTTTTTTTTAAATGCTTATCTAGATTAGGGGAACATATCTATATGATTAAGATGCCCTGAAATTAAGCCCAAGAAAATGGGGAATCAAAGGAGGCTGGGGATGATGAGGAGTTCAATACCTTTGCTCTGAGAAGGGAAGCTTCAATCAGAGATGCTTGGCACGTTGGTTGGAGACCAAGGAGGCTAGGGATTGAGCCTCTTGCTGTGGTGTAATTTCTAGGTATGAATTCGACCAAGCTCGATTTCAGGTGTTGGTATAGAGTTATGTAAGGGGCTTTGTGGAAGGGGGATTTGATGGGGCTTTTTCTTCTTTCAGGGTTTTGAAGGTGTGGGTAAGTTTAATTTTAGTTTGGTGGACT
>NW_018165429.1:298320-299730 GCF_001263595.1 Phalaenopsis equestris
CGCCGGTGACTAGGCCGGCCGACCATGGCAAAGGGAGGTGGCTAGGAGCTCAGGGAACCCTAGGGAATCTATCACAGCATTTAATTTTAGTTTGGTGGACTATGGAGGTGTATTGAACTCTATCCTGGTTTTAAGCACTGGTTTTTGGCAGAAGTTTGAGCTCAAAATTGAGCTTCCACAGTGGGAATCAGTGGGGGAAAGTGGTTGGATTGCACTGAGGAGGTCTTAAAGCAGCTCTGTGAGTGATTTGGGAAGCTCTCTCTGAGAAAATTTCAGCACTACCTCCATGGTCGTAGAGGTGAGCTTTTTATAAAAATGGGATTGGGGTGGCTGTCATGGCCAATGTTTGGGTGTAATGTGATGCTTAGGTGGAGGGCAGAGAGGCTCTAACATTTAATTTGGATGAGATGGCCTCTAGGTTTGGAATTTTAAGTGGGGGTGGCCCTTAGTTTTGGCTTCTCCGGTGACTAAGCCGGCCGACCATGGCAAAGGGAGGTGGCTAGGAGCTCAGGGAACCCAAGGGAATCTATCACTGCAATTTAATGGGTTGAGGTTTAGTTTTGGCAAAAAAATCTTAAGCCTAAGCAAATATGGGAATCAAATCCCTTAATTTAGGGGACCATTGGTCCATGGCTCACATAACTTGGTTTAGGTGAGTTTTGGCTCAATCTTAGGGCCCAACTAATGGTTGTGGTGTCATGAATTTGATGGCTTTTGGGTGGTTAGGCCACATTTTGTGCATGGGTCCAAGTGGGAGCAAATGACCAAAAATTGGGTTTGAGCTAGGTTAGCTATTTCAATTAGTCCAAATAAATTTTGCATTTTGTGTAAGTGATTGTAAGGAACAATTTTTTATGAAGGATAAAAAGGGTTCTGAGTTCAATTAGAGCGTCAATTTGAAGGATTTTGGAGATTTGGTCAATTTGGGCATGTTGGGCTAGACTTGGGTCTAGATTGAGCTATCCTTGGGCTATGCCCAAATTTATTGTTGAGAATGGTCAATAAGAATGCCATGAAGAGTTTTCAACATGAATTTGGTGCCAATTTTGGGATTAAGGTAATCAATTTGGTGAAATTTGTGTACATAGCCAATTTGGGGCAAATTGGGGATTTTGGACTTAAGTTGAAATTAAATAAATCTGAGACTTCACCAAGGCCAACGCCAATTGATGGTCAATTTTGATGTGTAGGAATATTATAAAGAGTTTTCAACATAAACCATGGCCAATTCAGGGGGCCATGGATTCAATTTGGTGAGATTAGGTCATGTGCCCAAAATTGGGGGTTTGATCTATATCAAAATTAAGCTCAAAGAATGGGCCAATTGATCTTGGATTTGGTTTATTTTGGTCACATTGAAGGTGAATTTGAGTTTGGGATTGAAATTTGGGGAGATTGGGATCAAATTGA
>NW_018165429.1:299744-311634 GCF_001263595.1 Phalaenopsis equestris
GCCTTTAAAGGCAAATTTGGGGGTCTTGGTCAAAGATGGTCAAATTGGCCAAATTGGGTCATGTGGTAGTTGAGAAAAATAAAATTGGGAATATTTGAGATTTTTTGGAATTTTTTGAATTTTGGGCTAAGGAGGGGTATTTTGGTAATTTGGCAATTTTTAGTGATTTTGCGTCATTTGCGTATTTTCAAAAGGTTTGAAATGATTTTTGAACAAGTTTGAGTATTTTGGATAAATTTTAGAATTTTGACCAAATTTAGGGTTTGAGGTGTACTTAGGTAATTTGGGTAGGTTTAGGGACAAAAGGCCAGGTAGAGTATTTTGGGTAAAATTGGGGAACTAACCACCAAAAGTAAGCCATGGACCAATGGAAACCCCATTTAGGTCTTCTATGTATTGGTCTTAGCTAAACCCTAGCATAGGGCTAGTAGGTTTAGAGGACCATCTACATGAGTTTCCCAAAGGCTCAAGGGACCAAAGTCAGAAAAATTTTAGGTTTAGGGTAGTGAGTGATTGTGAGTGAAGTGAGTGCCTTAGCTATAGAACAACACCCAAAGTCAACCCTAAGGTCAAATAGCCTTATAAAGCTCCCCCATAATGACCCCACCTACTAAGTGCTAGAATTTAGGACCAATATGTGGAACTTTAAGTTGAGTAAAGAAGAGTTTAGAATTTTTAATGGTGAGGGTGCCTTTTTCTAGTTCTCTAAGAATAGTCAGTAGGAAGTCCTATGGCTAGACCTTAGGCTACTAAAGAGAAATACTAGACCTCAACCAAAATTGAGGTCAACATATAGTTTTTGAAAATAATATTTTAATTTCAAAATACAAGACCGAACTGATCTCATTTAAGTAATATATTAAATAAACGAGCACAACACCGCAAGTGATACAACTAAACCGAGAAATAGATATATTACTTACTAGTGAATCATGATTAAATAAACTAAAGAATTTTTTACATCCATTTTAGTCTAGGAAACCATTTATTTTGACCAAAAAATTTCCCCTATCTAATATGAGAAATTAGACTGGGTTTATTTTAGAATGAGTTTTTAAAGTTTCTTATAAGGCAAGCCCTAATAGTTAATTATATCTTAGATAACCAAAGTCACCTAAGAAAACTCTTGATTTAGATCAGAAAATGTTTTCTTTAAGAATCTTAAAGGGTAGGCCTTTCAAAGATCAGACCAAGGAGTGTCAAATGGGAAGGGCTCAAATTTGGAACATTGTTATGGAATCCAAAAGGAAAAAACTAGGAGCTGTCATAGATTCTGAAGAGAACCTCAAAGACTTCCCAGGCTATCATATGGTTTGGCTTCAATTTCGAGAATAAAATTATTGAATGTTTCATCCTATCAATTGTTATTAATTAGAGCTTTCATTTGCATGACATAATCATACAAATAGCCTAGAAGATAGAAGGATTTATTACGTGACAAACGACAACATCAAACCTTAAGGTGAGTTAGAGCTTAAATTGCACAACATAATTGTGCAATTGCTTAAAGATAAAGTGAGGATTTAAGTTGCGTTAGGCAAAAAGCCTCAAAATCTTATGGCTTTTATTTAATTTTAAGGAATGATTTGTTGTTATAGATCCAATCTCTTGAAGTTGTTCTTCTATACATCGTTGTCGTGTTGCCCACAGAGTTAGCTCTAAGATCCTTGTCAAAGTAGCATCCCTAAGGTCTAAAGGTTCAAAAGGTTTTATCAAATGTTAAGTGACAAGTTTTGCTATTATTCAAGCATTATGGGGGGTTAAAGTTGATTAGAGCGATACCGATTAGGATTCCACAGTTGTCTCATTTGGGTGCAACTATTTTCTATTGAGTTTACATAGTCTAAATGAGTTGTTAAGCTCATTTAAATTGGGAAGATCTCGTTAGCAACTGTGGATTACCTCATCCGAGGAACTCCCGTAAATTGAAGAGGACTTATTATGCTATTGATTTTTTTGGTGTTTTGTTTTGAAAATGTCATTTAATTTTGAAAAATGCTTTTGTAATTTTTAGTTTTGGAATAATTTTGCAGGTAGAGTAAATAAATGCAGGTAAGAAAAGTGTTTTAAAGTAAGTGAATAAAATTGCATTACATAAAATAAATGTGTACCTTGGCCTCCACTACTATTGCATGGTTAGCATCATAAAGCATAGTAAATTTGTAGCAAATTTAAATAAATTGCATGAAAGTAAATGTGAATGTCCCGTACGAGAAAAAGTTGGAAAAAATAGTCATAGGAAGACACAAGTAAAATAAAACTTGTAGTCATATATGGAAGATCCGAACTAGGTGTAAGACATTGGTAAGGTAGGGGCTTGATCCCAATCTTTTATGATAGTACTATGAAGTATGTGGTTATATTCTCAACTTTTCTTACTTATATTTCTTACTTTGCAGTGACACTAAAAACTTAACTTTGAATCAAATAAGAGTGCAATTATTATATTTAAATATTGGGATACCAGGCAAGTATATGTATCGTTATCATGTAATATAAGATTTTTTAACTAAGCCCTGAATATTGAACCCACAAGGAGAATTACAATATTTTAAATATAAGAATTTAGATAACAAATTCTATTTTGTAAAACATTCTTACTCAAACTATAGTGTTATAATAGGATTGAAAGTTTGACTCTTTTTGGTAATTTTTAATAATTGAAAATAAAGTAAACAACTAACTAAATTTAACTAGATATTTGTAAGATGAAGGCAATATAAATAAAATATCTTTTTCCTTATCATGAATCAGCGACAATTATAATAATTCTATTGTGAAAGCATTCAACTTTTGTTGTGCCAAATAGAAGCAATATTATTCTTTACCCTTACTAAAGATGCTATAAAAGATGCTATAAAGATGCTATAAAGAATATTGGCTGATTTAAAGTTTGAATAGTCTTGAAGACGGGCTAGGTAGGGATGATATTATCTCTAACTCTAGAGTTCTCTCTTCTCTTTCCAATTGAAGGCTAACATCTCATATCAAGACCTAAAATAATAAACCAAATTGGGGCCTTCACCCTGTCACTCTAATGTTCTCTAACTCTACACCCTTCAAAGTTTATTTCCCTATTTATTTTCTCACAACTATATGAATTACATTCTCAACCATACAATCTCATGTTATTTTCACCATTAGTTGACTGAGATAATACCATCTCGGATCTTACATGTTATCACAATAGATATTAACATTTTATATGGTCAAATCAATAAGTAAATGAAGTACAAGGTTTAGAATCATCACAGCTTATTCCAACATTAAAGATTAACACTTCACACAACATCCATCCAACACTTCACTAATTATCATTTTATGGAAAAAGATAAAAAAATACTACTCATGATAAAACACAAAAACACATGTTTAAAAGTAGAAATCATGCAAACACACAAGAAGTCTAAATTAAAATCAAATGTAGTCATAAAAATAAAAACTTATCTCAAATTCCTCTCCACCAAACTCTTAAAGTTTCTTTGAATCTCTTATGTTCCATTATCTTACAATACTCTCTATTAATACACTACAACTCCTCCCTTTCTTATTTCTAAAAGTATCATATTTAATCTATAAAAGAGAGGCATCGGCGGCTAATTAAGACTCTTTAAAGGGGGGGACTAATTGAGTCTCTCCTTCTTCTTTTATAATTTTTCAAAATGTGTTTTGGTGCCTCTTCAAAATGTGTCTACATTCAATGAATCTTCCAAGAGTTGCCTCCTTTCAATAGTCATTTGAATGTATTTTTGTTTTTATTAACCATAAACCACATTTTCACAAAGAGTTGCTTCAAACACTCCTTCAAAAATTTGTCCAAATTCATTGAATCATCAAATAACTACCCCCGACGCTTAAAAGCGAGGTATGTGGTACGTAGGCATGGTCTTCTCTGTTATCCTGGCACTTAAGTGCTAGTTCTAGGCGCTTAGGTGACACAGTTATTTTGCACACCTTCTTCATTTTTAATCAAATTTAATCCTTTTTCACTCCTTTCACTATTTTTCATCCATTTGACTGTACCTGAAATAAAAACACACAAATACATTCTATTAAAGTGTAATTCCTCAAAAATAGGTATAAAAATGTGTGCAGTATAAAAATGTGTGCATAAATATAAATACTATATATTTTATGTGTATCAAAATACCCCAAACTTAAAATGTTACTTGTCCTCAAGTGAATCTCCAAACTTTCAAAACAAAAATATCCAAGTTATTTAAATGATTCTTTAGGATATTCAAAAGTTATATCTAGAAATATAGTAGTCCAATTTAGAAAAAACTTTAGTACATGAGTTCAACTTACAGTTTATAAATCTTTAATGTAAAGAAGTATGAAAATACGAGCTTCAGAAATATTTGTAAATTCTCCAAATATAGAGTTTAGGCATTCTATCTTCTCCACCTAAATATTTTTATTAAGAATAATTATACTTACTATATTATATCCTTAAGCTTAAGAGTTTCTCAAGTCATATACTTTAAAAAGATCAGACGTGAAACCAATTTTTGATTAGGCACTACTCCTCAAGCTTCTCCTCCCTTTTTCAACTTTACTTTTCTTTTTTTTCTTTCTTTCTTTTTTTTCTTTTTCTTTTTCTTTTTTTGTTCTTTTCTTTTTCAGGTAAGGATTACTATTTCTAGATAGGGCTTTAATAATTTTGAATTTCACTCATCCATTTCTAAAGCAAAGGCTTAACATCTATCCTTTACTTAAAAATATAATAAAAGTTTTAAAAATTATTTTTAATACAAGAAATTTAAGTATTAAAAATAAAAGTCTGATCCTTCTACATTTTTCAAAAATACAATTTCTCCTAATAAAGGTAGTTAAACAATATTTATCATTTCTACACTAAAAATTTTAACTTTAAGTTTTTCTTAATTACTATAAATTTCAACTAAATTTTCTAACTCATTTCTATATTCAAAATTTTACTTCCATAATATAGCTTCATATACAAAATCATTCTTTTTCAAAATCAAAATCAAATTTATTTGTAGAACATTTGGGTATATATATATAAGCATGAATGAAAACCAAAAAATAACATGCTGACAAGAATTTTTACATATACAAGTACAAAAATTAAAGATAGGAGTAAAATTTAATTGATCAAATTTTAGCTTATCTAAACATATATGACATTCATTAGACTTTTATGCAGTGGAGGGTAACATAACAGCAAATAAACACACTAACAATAATTCATAACTGAAACATAAAGAGAATACATTGTAGTAAATTAAAAATTTAAATATGAAGTTCTTAAGTGAAAGTTAGTAATATTCTAAACCTTCCTAATATTCTAGATTAAGTTCTACACAAACTAAAAAAATACACTAGAAAACACAATTAACAAATTTACTACTACAAAATAAAAAAAAACTACTCACAATAACATAAATGATTCACAATATTATATAACACAACACAACAAAACAAAACGCAAATAATAGTAGCAGTCTAAACAAGTACAACACAAAAGAAAATAACAATTTAATACAGCTACAACATCTAAATTTCACAATTAAAAATTAAACTACTCAAATCAATCCTCCTCTTCTTCTTTAGCATCGTCATCATCACTGTCCCAAAAAGTAGTAGGCTCATATGAACGGTATTGTGGATATGAAGGAAAAACTACACTTTGGTCACCCCTAATAAGGCTTTTCAAAGATGAATGAAATTTTTCTTCATATTCACTATGTCTCTTCATACAACCATCAATCTAATCTACATATTTCTCCAAATTTAGTACCTTATCTGCAGTATGATTGCTGTTGTCTACCATCCTTTGCATTAATTGAGCCTGTGAATCAGAACTAGTAGACTGACCTTACGATGTATATGCACGTGAAGTATATTTTTAATTTAAGATTTTTGTTTATGAGAAAATTAATGAAGATTCACCTAGGTCTGAGGACATCTTGGACAAAATTTCAAGATTTTTTGAATTATATTTTTTTATTAAATTTATTTAAGGATTTTAGAGATTAATTAAATAGAAAGTATATTTTAATTTCAAAAATTACATTTTATATTTTTCTTAAATTTCTCTAAGTCCAAGGAACTCAGGGAAACAAACTTTTTATTTTTATGATTTTTATTTTATTTATTATAATTATTTTAATGGAAAATTAAGAAAAATACACTTTTAACATTTAAAAATACACAACTAAATTAGAAAAATTCAGAAAAATATTTTAAAGGGTCCCAAGTAATCAAGGAATAATTAGGAACACTTTGGGCCTTTCATATTTTTAAAATATTTAATTATTTTTTATTATTTTTAAATTTAAAAGTATCTCAAAAATGAAATATTTATTTTAAAATAATTTTTTTATTTTTTTAAGTGTCCTGATCACAAGGAAATTAGAAAATCACTTTTCATAATTTTCCTAAATATAGTTTAATTGTTATAATTATTTTAATGCAAAAATGCCATTTAATTTGAAAAAGCAACTTTAGTATTAATATAGTTCAAATGGACTTCAAACTTTTACTGAATGTTTAAATGACTAATATTTGCAGTGCTGAACTAACTTTGTTAATTTTTAAAAATGTTATATTTATTAAATTTTTATAAATTTTAGACACTTAATTAGCTAGAAATTTATGCATAATCATTTAAATACATTTTATATTTTTCTTAGAGTCCTCTAACTACAGGGAACCTACCAAAATAAAGCTCATTTTTTTCTAATTAATATTTTAATCTATATAATAAATTTAATGAAAAATGGGTCAATAGACTTGAAAATTAGGGTATCAGAGCTAGAGGTGTCCTCCGACCTTGGAAAAACCAGAGGACCTTCTCATTGTCATGAGGAATCAACCCCTAAAGTTTCAAGCCACAATGATTAATATTTACTTAATTAAAATTAAAATAGTTTGGCGAGTATTTAATTAATTAAAAATCAGAGACATGTCAACTAATTTTTATTTTTAATCCACAGTATTCTCGTCTATTCATTGAGCAATAAGATGTTTTTTATTTTATTTTTATAATTTTCTACACATAATTATGAATTTTTGAAGTTTATCAATTAATTTAAATCAAAAATTCCCTATTTATTTACTTATCCACGAGGCAGCTAACTCATCCTAGGCTGCTCTGAAGCCCCATGCAACACACTCCCATTCATTATGCTTTCCACCTAGGATTGCCACGTGGGTCATGGTTCACGAACACATCTTCTGTCCAACGTAATCTAAGTTTTCCATTCAATACACACGCGATCCGACGATCCCTGGTCATCTTGCCCAACTGACCTAACCTAAGAACCATTCAACTTCTAGACCTTAAATCTCACTCGATACTCAACCAAATCATATGGGGTTTGTTTATATAGCTTCATCTAGTTAAGGCAAACCTATATATACTGTTACAATCATATGAAATACAAGTTCACTACACAATTATTGAAACCAAGGGAAAAATTAGGGTTGGTGGATTATAACTTTGCCCAAGAGGTAAGTCCTCAATTGAGTACCTGTGGAAGCTTCCTTGTGGTTCAACGAACCTCCTCCAAGTGTTTGTCCAAGCTGATATTTGGTTTACGTATGAGTTTAGTAATGGGGTGGTACGACTTTGGTCTAGAGGTAGGTTAGAGGGCTTCAGACAGGGGATTTTGATGGAAAACTGATGGAAAACTTCCTCGTTTGGTCTAAGGAAGCTTAAGGATGGTTTAATTTAAAAGCTTAAGGATTTTTGTTGAGGGATAGAAAAAGTTTTGGTTTTTTAACATGAGCTCTAACAGTGGGTTTCAATGGGGGAAAATGGTTGGATTGATCTTATGAAGACTCAAAGAAGCCCTGTGAATAAATTAAAGACCTCTCCCCATGCAAATGACAACCATCTCTACTTGGAGATGAAGGGGGAGTTTAAAAAGAGGAGGAAGGGTTGAATGATGCCAATGACCAATCAAGGCTAGCCACATAGGATGGGTTCAATGGAGTTCAAACCAAGGGGGAGGCTCTATCAGTTTTGGCTTTTCCGGCCACTAGGTCAGTTGCATCTTAGAGAATGGAAGTCACCTAAGAAAACTCTCCATTAAGAAAAAATCAGGAAATATTAAGGAAATATTATCTTCAAAGAATTCAAAGGGATAGGACTTTTCAAAAGATCAGACAAAGAGGTGTGAAAGAGGAATGACTAAAATTTAGAACATTTTATTTTGCAGAAGAACTAGGGGATGTCATGGATTCTAAGAAGAACCTCGGTGACATCCCAGGCTATCATTTGGTTCGACTTCAATTTTAAGAAGAAGAATTATTTAAATGTTACATCCTGCCAATTTTATTAATTAGAGCTTACATTTATGTAAAACGGTCACACAAATACCCTCAAAGATGAGAGAATTTAGGTCATGACAAACAACAGCCTCAGAATCCTAGGGCAAGTTAGGGCTTAAATTATATAGCAGGGCTATACAAAGGCCTAAAGATAAAGTTGAGGATTTATATCGCACTAGGCGAATGAACTCAAAATCCTATGGCTTGCTGTTTAATTCTAAGGAAAGATGTGTTGGTGTAGATCCTCATGTTGTTGCAGATCCTCGTGCTATTATAGAAGGCTGCCCAAAAAATTAGCTTCAGGTTCCTTGGTGAAGTAGCAGTCTTGAATTCTAAGGTTTAAAGGTTTAAATGACAAGCTGAAGTTCAATCATGATTGGGGGTTAAAGTTGATTAGAGTTACACCGGTAGGGATCTCACGATTCCCTCATTCTGGCATCATTGTTTTCCCTCAAATTTAAACCAGGGAGAACTCGTTAGTAATCGTAGGTTACCTCCTCCTTACCTCCTCCGTTACCTCCTCCGAGAGACTCCCGTAAATTCAAAAGAACGTTTTATGTTTAGTGACATTTCAAAGGATTTATGGTTACCTTTGAAACAACTTATTTTAGATTTTTGAAAATGTTGATTACTTTTTGGAAAATGGTTTTTATTTTTGCAAGTAAAGTAATGTGCAAAACCAAGCAGTTATAATATTTTGCAGCAAAAGTAGATTGCAGAAAGTAAAATGACAGAAATTAAGTAACACTGTAAAAGCATACTTGTCATCTTCTCGGCATTTTTGCTGAAACGTTAGCTTTCAAAACATGTATATAATTTTGCAAGAAATTTAAATAAATCGCAAGAGTAGATGAAGGTGTATATTCGTAACCCTCAAACTATGACTCATTGAGTTCCAAAAAGATCTTAATGGATGATTTTAGAACAAAATATAACAAGTTCAATTTGTCCTCCAAAATGTCCAAGAGATTCAAAAGTTAAAATTAAAAATTACTCCATTACTTAGTGAACCTTGACATTTTAATTATCCCAAGAATAAGGTACTCAATTAATCAGTTGACATTTTACTTAAGAGTTACGTAGGTGGATGCCCATAAGGCAAGTTTAAGTCATTAAAAATTTTGTACCTGCCACTAAAGTTGGCCTTATAGTGCTTAGAGGTGTTTATCATCAATCATGTGTCCTTTCTAAATCTCATCCAACACGTTGAAATATCAGGTCTAGATTACTACCAAGCCCTTCACAATCTCAACGGGAGAATGTGCAGCTATTAAAATTTTAATTTATTTGATACATATCCTTATTGAAAGATCATAATATCATCAATTGTGGGATTAAAATAAGTGAATCATCATCTTCCTAGCTTAAGCCCATCACTTCAAAATCATTTGATTTTTTATTAACTTCCAATTCTAGATAAGTTAAGAAAAATAACAATTTTACTATTATCATGAAAATGTGGCAAATTGGTTTCTACTTTTTAACCCATTATGTCTCAATTATCCAAAAGTACTTATTAAGATCAAAATTACCCATCTTTCCCTTTGGTTAATCCTAAATTTTGATTAAGGCACAAAAGTTTAAAAATCACTAGTTTTCCCTTGGGGCTCTCACTTCATAACTCATTAAGCATAATTCAAATGAATTTGAAAATTTTAAAATACCCTATCCATGAGTTAATTAAGAAATCACAGGAGAAAATGCGGTTTTTCCAAATTTTAATTTAATTTAAATAATTATTTCAACTTAGAAAATAGGATTTTGAATTTTAATTTATTTAATCAATTAAAATAAATTTTTTTTTCATGGAAAAAAAATCGGAGGTTCACCTAGGTGAGAGAAAAACTTAGGCAAAATTCCATGATTCTTCAAATTAAATTTTAATTATTATAATTATTTTAATGAAAAACTGGGGAAATATATTTTTAACCTTTGAAAATTTATTTTTAACTTAAAAAAATTATGAAAAATATTTTAGCAATTCCTAAGTGATCAAGAAACAATTAGGCACATTCTGAACCATTTTTTTATTTTTGAAATTTTTTATTTATTTTTATTTATTTTTATAGTTCAAAAATGAATTATTTTCTAAAAAATAATTTTTATTTTTTCTAAGTGTCACTGATCACAAGGAACTCAGAAAACCACTTTTCATAATTTTCCTAAGTGTATTTAATTTAATATATTATTTTTGTACAAAAATATAATTTTCCTCTACAAAAATACAATTTTCCTTATAAAATCAACCTTAGTACTCGAACTTAATCAAATAAATTTCAAACTTTTACATTGAGTCAACATGATTTTTCTACACCATGTGGATTTGATTTTATTAATTACTTATTAATATTTAATCTAAATAAATTAATACAAGATATAGACATTTAATTAACTAAAGAAATGCACAAAATGATTCAAGCAATCATGATATTTTTCCTAAGCCTCTCTGATCATAGGAAACCTACTAAACTTTATCTCATAGTTTTTCAAGTGACATTTTAATTTATATAATTAATTTAAGCCAAAATAGTCATCCAAGCTTGAAAATTAAAGTTACAAGCATAGACATGCTCTCTGACCTTGGAAAAATCAAAGAACATCTCCTCTATCATGAGAAACAAACCCCAAAAATTTCAAGCCATGGTGAGTGATACACCTAAAATATATAGTATTCTTAGACACAGTTTTATACCTTTGTTTTTGAGATATTGCACTTTAATGGATGGTTTCTTTTTGTTTTTTTTGGCAAATACAAGTAAAAATAGAAAAATTGCTTAAAGAAATGAAAAAGGATCAAATTTGGAGCAAAAAGGTGAAAAATTTAATAAAAGAGTTTTGGCGCCAAGAAGTTTGGGCGCCAAAGCGCCAGATCCGGCGCTTAAGCGCTGGTTAAACAAAGAATGACACAACTGAGTGCCAGTGGCAGTTACTAGACGAGTAAAATAGGTTTTCATGAATTTGAAAGAGGTTTTTGAGGCACCCATTGGCTTAATAGGTGGCTTTAACCACCATGGATGAAAATTATCATGAAAGGATGCATCTCTTGGGAAAATACATCGAATCAAGAAACATTTTGAAGAGATCCCAAGGCACCTCTTTAAAAACTATAAAAGAAAGAAGAGAGGACTTAGAAAGAAGTCCTGAAAATATTGGCAAGTTTTGAAAGTTCTTTTCTGGGGAGTTAGTTCGGAGAGATTTTCAGGAACCACCTTTTATTTTACTTTATCCTTTTTGTTATTTTTTTCTTTGGTGGAGGATTTGAGATAAGTTTTTATCTTTTATTTTTAAACTACTTTTAGTTTTAATCAAGACTTATTGTTGGTTTGACAATGATTTCTTCTTTTAAACTAAAGTGTGGTTTTGTATTCGCCATAGATTCTGAGTGATTTTCTTTATCTTTCTTCTTAAAATGATAAGTAATTAAGTTTTGGATGGAAGTTGTGGAGAGTATTGATCTTTAATGTTGGAAGAAGTTGTGACGATTTAAATTTATGCACTTCATTTACTTCTTGATTTGGCCAATCCAGATGTTAAAATTTATTGTGAGAACATGTAAGAACTAGGTTGGTATTGTCTCAGTCAACAATTG
>NW_018165429.1:312456-315461 GCF_001263595.1 Phalaenopsis equestris
TAGTTCAGGTTTTGAAGGACTAGTGCCCTACAATTCTGAATTAGAAAGAACTATTAGAAAAATCATAAAAACCAAAAAAATTTAAAATCTTAAAAATTCTAAAAAAAATTACAGAAATGGCAAACCAAAATAATCAAAATACTGAAATTCATTAAGAGTTTAGACCTTTAAGAGATTATGCAAACCCTATGATAGATGAACTTCATTTTAGTATTCAAAAACTTATTGTAGTGGCTAATTCATTTGAGTTTAAACCTGTTATTATCCAAATGGTATCAAATAATCAGTTTGGGGGATCACCAACTAAAGATCCAAATTTATATCTTGCCAATTTTCTAGAATTGTGCTCTACATTTAAATACGATTGTGTTTTAGATGATGTCATAAGACTTAGGATATTTCCTTTCTCATTGAGGGATAAAGCTAAGATGTGGTTGAATTCTTTAGCACCTGGATCTATCAGAACTTGGGGTGATTTATCACAAAAATTCCTTGCTAAATATTTTCCAACATCAAAAACTGCGAAATTAGAAATGATATTACTTCTTTTAAATCAGTTTGAAGGGGAATCTATTGGAATCTATTTATGAAGCATGGGAACGATTTAAAGTACTCTTAAGAATAGAACTCTTAAGAAAGTGTCCACACCATGCTATACCAGATTGGTTAATAATTCAACCTTTATAATGGATTAATTGGTTCTCTTAGATCTATTATCGATGTCGTTGCTGGTCGTTCATTGATGTCAAAACCATTTCATGACGCTTATGCTTTAATTGAAGAAATGGCTACCAATAATTTTCAATGGCATTCTGAGAGGGTGAATCCAAACAAAGTAGCTAACATTCATGAAGCTGATACATTTTCTATGTTAGTAAATCAAGTTGTAGCAATTTCAAGGAAGTTAGACCAATTTGGAATGAATTTCTCTCAACCGATTTTCATGATTGAAGAGAATTCATTAGGCAAAATGGTATATTTTCAAGCATCATTAGAAACTTTGAATGTCATAAATAATAAGCAAAATAACCCATATTCCAATTATTATAACTCAGGTTAAAGAACCATCTCAACTTTAACTGGAATAAAAATTTGGGTCGTAATAATCAGCAATGGGAAACTGGAACAACCAAGGGAATAATAGATATAGATATACTTATCCACCAGGTATCAACAGTAATACACAATTTAAGGATGAAAAGTTGTCTATAGAAGAAGTGGTGTTACAAATGTGCAATCAATTACAAAGTCAAGGAACTAAAATTAGAATAATTGAGAATCAACTTGGGCAAATTGCAAGTTCATTAAGTAATAGATCCCAAGGAACACTTCCTAGTAATACTAAATCAAATCAAAAAGATCATAATAAAGAGCAAGTTAAAGTTGTACAACTTAGTAGTGGAAGAGAGTTGGAAGGTAGGTTTTAAAAAGAAATTGAAGTAGAGAGAGAAGAAATTGAAGAACGAAAAGAGGACACTCCAAAAGATTTTGAAAGACCTATTTCTCCGCCGAGAATTGATTTAAAAAAACCACCACCTCAATTTCCTCAGAGACTTCAACAATAGAAGTTGGATAAGCAATTTTCAAAATTTTTGGAAATATTTAAGAAGCTTACAATCAATATTTCATTTGCTGAAGCCTTAGAACAAATGTCAAGCTATGTAAAGTTTATGAAGGATATTCTCAACAGAAAAAGGAAGTTTAAAGATAATGAGACTGTTGTACTTAGTGAGGAGTGCAGTGCTATAATTCATAAGAATCTTCTTGAAAAGCTTAAAGATCCTAGTAGCTTTACAATTCCATGTGCAATAGGAGACAGATTTTATGGGAAAGCTTTATGTAATTTGGGTGCAAACATTAACCTTATGCCATTATCAATATTTAAAAGATTGGGATTAAGAGAAATAACCCCTACTACTGTAACTCTGCAGTTAGTAGATCGTTCAATAACCTATCCTAAAGGACTTATAGGAGATGTCCTATTGAAAGTGGATCAATTTATCTTTCATCTTGATTTCATTGAGCTAGATATGGAGAAAGATAAAGAGATACCTATAATTTTGGGGAGACCTTTCCTAGCCACAGGAAGAGAAATGATAGATGTGGAGAAAGGGGAATTAACAATGCACATCAATGATCAAACTTTTACTTTTAACATTTTAAAATCAATGAAATACCTTGCAAAAGGTAAAAGTTATGAATGCTATCGAATGGATGTTACAAGATATCTGAGTGAATGTCATTTCAAGACGACTTATGAAGAAAAAGATTTAGAACACGAGAAAGAAGAGGAATTAGATCAATGTGTAAACCTTTTTAAGGAAGATTCAAGTTATGTTCAAGAAAGTTTTGAAGACATAAATAAATCATTTTGTCCATCTATTGAAAAACCTCCATAACTTGAGTTGAAATTACTTCCTGAACATTTAAAATATGCCTTGTTAGGAGATTCCTCCACTTTACCTATTATAATTTCCTCAAAGTTAACAAAGGAAGAAGAATAAAAGCTAATGAAAATTCTGAAAAAATTTAAGAAAGCCTACGGATGGACAATTGTTGATATTAAAGGATCGGTCCTTCAATTAGTATGCATATAATAAATTTGGAAGAAAAATGTAAACCCAGGACTAATCCCATATGGAGATTAAATCTTGTTATGAAAGAGGTTGTTAAGAAAGAAATTTTAAAGTGGTTAGATGTTGGAATTATCTACCCTATTTCAGATAGTGCATGGGTTAGTCCAATTCACCGTATTCCTAAGAAAGGAGGATTAACTGTAACTGTGAATGAATATAATGAGTTAATACCTACTAGACAAGTTACAGGGTGGTGAATATCCATTGATTATAGAAAATTAAATCTTACAACTAGGAAAGATCATTTTTTACTACCCTTTCTAGATCAAATGCTGGATAGACTAGCTGAGCATAAATACTTTTATTTTCTGGATGTATATACCAATTATCACGAACTTCAAATATCTCTTGAGGATCAAGAGAAAACAA
>NW_018165429.1:315473-316752 GCF_001263595.1 Phalaenopsis equestris
ATTAAAGTCTTTATGGATGATTTTTTAGTGTTTGAAACTTCATTTGACTCATGTTTAGAACATTTATCTAAAGTTCTTAAGTGCTGTGAAGAAACAAATTTAGTCCTTAACATGAAAAAATGTTAATTTATGGTAGCAGGAGGAATTATATTAGGTCATCAAATATCAAAAAATGGTATGGAAGTAGATCCTTCTAAAATTCAAGTGATCACTAATTTACCTTCTCCAGTAAATGTAAGGGAAATTATGAGTTTCCTTGGACATGATGGATTCTACAGGCGATATATTAAGGACTTTTTTAAGATTGCTAAGCCTTTATGTCATTTACTGGAGAAAGATGCAATTTTCAATTTTGATGAGGAATGCTTAAAAGCTTTTAAAATATTAAAAAAAAATTAATCACTGCACCAATTATAGTTTCACTAAATTTGGGAAAACCTTTTGAACTTATGTGTGATGCAAGTGATTATGCTACTGGAGTTGTTTTAGAATAAAAGCATAATAATATTTTCAAAGTAATCTACTATTGTTGACCTCACTTTTGGTTGAGGTCTAGAAAACTTAACTGAAAAAGAGTTATTAGCAATAGTATATGCCTTTGATAAATTTAGATCATATTTGATTGGAACTCATTGTATAGTGCATACAGATTATACTGTTATTAAGTACTTGATGAAAAATAAGGATACTAAATTGAGACTTATAAGATGGATTTTTCTTTTTCAAGAATTTGATTTTGAAATAGTAGCTTGGAAAAGGAACTGAAAATAAAATTGCTGGTCATTTGTCCAGGCTTGAATTAGAAAAATCACTCTATTTTGAAAAAAAAATTAATGAACATTTTCCAGATGAAAAATTGTTCACTGTAAATGAGTGGTGTGTTTCGTGGTAAGCCAACATTGTGAACTATATTGTTAGTGATCTTAAACCCTATGGAATGGCATATCAACAAATGAGAAAATTTATTTTTGAAGCTAAGAATTATTTTTGGGATAACCCATATTTACATAAATAAGGAAAGGATCTGATCATTTGAAAATGTGTACCATTAGAAGAATCTTATGAAATTATCCAAAATTGTCATAATTCTAATTTTGTGCGACATTTTGGTGTTGATAAAACATCATACAAAATTCTACAATCTGGATTTTATTGGCCTACAATTTTTAGAGATGTTAATGCTTATATCAAAACTTTTGATAGATGCCAAAGAATAAGCATTATTTCTAGAAGAAATGAGATGCCCCTCAATTATATGCTAGAAGTTGAAATATTTGAT
>NW_018165429.1:316773-317616 GCF_001263595.1 Phalaenopsis equestris
TTGTGGATTAGATTTTTTTGTGGATTAGATTTTATGGGACCATTTATACCATGTTTCAGAAATTTATATATTCTGTTAGCTCCAAATGGATAGAAGTTGTTGCTTTACCTCAATGTGTTGCTCAAAGTGTAGCAAAATTTTTGAAAAAGAACATATTTTGTAGATTTGGGATGCTGAGAGTTATCATTATTGATGGGGGAAGTCATTTCAAAAATTTCATTATGAAACAGTTATTAAGAAAATATCATATAAATCATAGGATTGTTACTGCTTATCATCCTCAGACAAGTGGTTGGGCTGAATTATCCAGTCGCAAAATTAAAAGAATTATGGAAAATTCTGTGAATCTAAAAAAAATAGATTGTTCAGTTAAACTTGACTATGCTTTATGGGCTTATAGGACTGCATATAGAACTTCTATAGGAATGTCCCCATATAAGCTAATATTTGGGAAAGCTTATCACTTACCAGTTGAACTTGAGCATAAAGCATATTGGGCTATTAAAGAGTTCAATTATAATTTAAAAGATGCTGGTGAGAAAAAAATGTTACAATTAAATGAGCTTAAAGAGATAAAGAATGAATCTTATGAAAGTGCTAAGATTTAAAAAGAAAAGATAAAAATATGGCATGATCGAAAGATTCTTACTAAAAATTTTCAGCCAGGGCAACAAATTTTGCTATATAATTCAAATTTAAGATTATTTCCAGGCAAACTTAGTCCAGGTGAATGGGCTCATGTCTTGTGATAAAAGTTTATCTATATGGAGCTGTGGATATTAAAGATCCTAATTCTGAGAAAATTTTTAAAGTGAATGGAAAAGTGAATAAACCTTATTATAT
>NW_018165429.1:317688-319184 GCF_001263595.1 Phalaenopsis equestris
AACCAAATGATGTTGGGTCAACCAAAATGAGCGCTGGTTACGTCAGACTGACGACGTAAAACCAAGCGCTTTGTGAGAGGCAGCTCATAGTTATCAGCGTCTTAGTTATCAGCGTCTTTTTGCTTTTATTGTTGTTTCGAGTCTGATTAAGAAATTTGGGGTATAATTGAATTTATTATGTTTTAGTAATGATTTTTAGACTTTATTTAGTGACCTAGACATGTTAGAATGAGAATTTGGACGTTAAGTTGACTGGTGTAAAATATGCACTGGCGCTTAAGCGTGACAGTTTAATCACATGTGCAAGTTTTGATTTCTAAAAGGTATAACTACAATTTAGTTAGAATAAATGTGTCTTGTCAGTTTCTAGTCGTGCCTAGAAGTTATGAGGGGGAATTATAAATAGAAGGGGTTTGTAATAAATTGAAGGGTTTTGTGAAGGAATTTCACCCCAAAATTATTTTTAGCCCTAAAAATCTAAGAAAGAGAGAGATTTAGAGAAAATGTCTTCACGGGAGATGGATTTGAAGAAGAAGGAAGAAGCCATGAAGAAGAAGTTCATTAGTCAAAGTGCACAGGAGATGTATAACGGTTTCTTAGCCATTAATATTGAAGGAATATCTGAGAAGATCAACCAGATGGAGAATACTATATTTGTATTACAGACAAAGGTGCTTGAATTGCATGCTCATCTAGAACATATTGGGTGGAAAATTAAGATGCAATTCAGTTATACTAGTTATATAGAGGAAGCGGATAAGGCGATTTTCCTTAAGAAGAAGTGGTTCGAAGATGATAGTATTAGTCACATGTGCAAGTTTTGATTTCTAAAAGGTATAACTACAATTTAGTTAGAATAAATGTGTCTTGTCAGTTTCTAGTCGTGCCTAGAAGTTATGAGGGGGAATTAGGCCTATAAATAGAAGGGGTTTGTAAAGGAATTTCACCCCAAATTATTTTTAGCCCTAAAAATCTAAGAAAGAGAGAGATTTAGAGAAAATGTCTTCACGGGAGATGGATTTGAAGAAGAAGGAAGAAGCCATGAAGAAGAAGTTCATTAGTCAAAGTGCACAGGAGATGTATAACGGTTTCTTAGCCATTAATATTGAAGGAATATCTGAGAAGATCAACCAGATGGAGAATACTATATTTGTATTACAGACAAAGGTGCTTGAATTGCATGCTCATCTAGAACATATTGGGTGGAAAATTAAGATGCAATTCAGTTATACTAGTTATATAGAGGAAGCGGATAAGGCGATTTTCCTTAAGAAGAAGTGGTTCGAAGATGATAGTATTAGTGCTCGTCACCACCGTCTGTTTTATCAACTCTATATTCCTGGAGAGACTACTGAAAGACAAGAATTTGTTCCTTCTAATGAAGAGTGGCATTAAGTTAAGTGTTAGGAATTGTGTGTTTGGAGTCATGTTTTTAAGTGTGTTAGTGTTTATGTCTTATGTTTAGTGTTTGTGTCACTTATGTGTTTAATTGTAAA
>NW_018165429.1:319194-319462 GCF_001263595.1 Phalaenopsis equestris
TTACTTGAAATGTGTGTTAAGTGTTTTGTACTTGGGAAAATTTTCTCATCCAAGACTATTTGGAGAGAGAACTAAGTGTTAAATGTATTTGTACTCGTTTATGAGTTAATATAAGTTTATTTTTGTGAAACTTTGTGTTATTTTTAGCCTCAAATTGAAATAGTTATTAAAGTGAATAATTGAAATAGTTATTAAAGTAGGAAGTAAAAATAGTCATTTAAGTACTATGAGACCATTTAGGGGTGGTTTACCTAGGCTAATTTAAGTA
>NW_018165429.1:319525-322724 GCF_001263595.1 Phalaenopsis equestris
TAAAAATTTCAAAAATTGTTAAATTTCAAAAATTGTTCACTGGCGCCTAAGCGCCACATCTCGCACTTAAGCGCTGGTTCACGAAACCTGGTTCGTGAATGGTTAAAAGTGAATTTTAAGCCCCAAAATACCATTTTTAACATCACATATCATCTTCCCCAACTCAAAATCACAATTTTAAGGGCTAGGGCAAGTGGAATTTGATAATTTCTTGGTGGAATCGAGTGAGATTTGCTAGATCAAAGTTCCTTAAGGTAAGAGCTTTAATTCTATGTAAATATTTTGGATTTTCATCATATATTTTGAGCACATTTGTAAGATTTCAAAAATTTCTTATTCATGGTGAAAAGTGAAGAAAAATCTATGGAAATTGCTTGGCAAGTTTAGTTAGTGCTTTTGCAAGTTTAGTTTATTGATTTAAAGTTGATTTTTAAAGTTATTTTTGAAATTATTCAAATTTATAGAATGGCACCGAGAATGAAAAGGAGTAGAGGAAAGAGCCCATTTGATTCGAGCAAGTTTTTCAGTTTGAAAGCTCAGGATCAATATAGTGACCCTCTGCAGTTACGAAAATTGATTCAGGAGCAATGTTTTAAAATTCCACGTGGAGAAGTTGAAGATCTGATAGTCTGCTTATAGTGGGAATAGTTCTATTGTTTCTCTGTCATCGCAGTGATTTCTGTTGTGAGGGAGTTTTATGCAAATCTCCTAGAGACTGAAGACGATCGAGTTATGGTTAGAGGGAAGTTAGTACCTTTTACTCCAGAGGTAATCAACTTGTTTTAACATTTACCACTTGAGACTTTAAATTTTTATGTGAATTATAATCCCAGTGATGCGGAGTTAGACGTGAT
Organism: Phalaenopsis equestris; assembly: GCF_001263595.1. NCBI lineage: Eukaryota > Viridiplantae > Streptophyta > Magnoliopsida > Asparagales > Orchidaceae > Phalaenopsis > Phalaenopsis equestris. Next base: position 320,380 of record NW_018165429.1, read on the forward strand.
TATTTTATATTTGACTATTGGGAGAGGACTTTGGAAGATAACCAATGAGAGGAGAGTAAATTTTCTAACTTCAAAGTTATGTGCACCTTTGAAGGCCTCACACTATTTCATTTTTGCTCGTCTACCCAATCATCTCAGTGAAGTTACCAGAGAGAGAGCGACATTGAACTATTGTATTCAGGAGGGAAAGCCCATCAACATAGGGGCTTTGATCCATAACACTATCATTAGTTCAGCTACTGCTGCTAGTACTGCAGGTATGGGATTTGCTTCCCAGATATTTTCATTATGTGAGCAGGCTGGAGTGAAGTATGATAGTTGGGAGGAAGTTTTGTTACCTCTAAAGCCCATTACAAAGTTGAATGTGAAGACTTATTCTGAGCATTTGGTTTTTGACTAGAGAGGAGGATTTTCCAGAAATTATGGATTAGAGATGTATGCTACATCTACCTCTGCTGCATCTTCATCACGACCATCTACTTCTCGTGTTTCTACATCTAGATGTGATACCAAGACTCAAGATGAGTTATTGAAGAAGATGGTGGACAATATTGGGGGGTGGGGTGGTGGCCGTGTTGGGGGGTTGGAAGTGGGTTAATGGTTTTGCAGATCATATTAATAGTTGTAATACAAGGAAGAGTGATTATGAGGAAGAGTGATTATGAAGATAAATTCCACTCATCTTTGGAGAGCTTGATTAGAGGTGAACCAGGGGTGAAATTTCCTCCATATCCTCGATATCCCGATTATGAACCTGCAGAAAAATGGTACAGTGGTGATTCTGATGATGAAGAGTAAAGCTGAGAGATTCATTTTTTGGTTGTAATATGATCTGAACTATGTAGTTTGAGCTTGTTATATTTGCATTTGTGTACTGTTTTGGACTATGATTTATGTTGTGTTTTAAATTTTTATGTTTCTGTTGTTGTTATGATTGTTGTGTTAGATAGTATTTCGTTTTATTTTTAAATTTTAGGGTAGTAGCTGTTGTTTTGTGTTTAGTACTGTGATTTAGTTAGTGTAGAACTTAACTTAATTTCATATCTATTATAAAGTAGAAAGTCTTGCTAGCTTAGATCTTAAACTTGAAATTCTGAAACAGCATCCCTGTATTTTTCTTTTATCATGTTAGTATGTTATTTGATTTTATACCCTTTATACCCACTTCTATTTGAATCTCCACATGTTAAACTAAAATAAAATGTTAGAAAATTTGAACAAAAAAAATAATTTTACTCCTGTCTTTAGTTTTATACTTGTATAATTAGGATGTTAAAATTCATGTTAGCATGTTATTTCAATTTTCATTTCCTGCCTATATAATTATCTGATGCTAAACTGTTTAATCTGTTAAAAATTTAAGTTTGGGGGGATGAAAAACATTTTCAAAATAGGAATTTGATTTGTTCTAAAATGTACTAAAAAGTGAATTTGATTTTAAAAGAAAAATTGATTATGTATATGAAGTTATATTAGGAAAGTAAAATTTGATTTTAGAAATGAGTAAAAAAAATTATTTAAAATTTTATGTAATGAAGAAAAACTTTAAGTTAAAAATTTTTAGTATAGAAAATGATTAATATAAGTGACTCTCTTTAGTTAAAAAAAATTATTTTTGAAAAATTTAGATAATTTAGACTTTTATTTTTAATACTTAAATTTCTTTTATTAAAATGATTTTCAAAACTATTATTATATCTATAAGTAAAAGTTTTATATTAAGGCTTTAATGTAGCAAAGGAGAAGTGGAATTCAAAATTATTAAAGGCCTATCCATATATAGTAATCCTTGCATGAAAAATAAAAAGAAAAGAAAAAGAAAAAGAAAAAGAAAAGAAAAAGAAAAAGAAAAGAAAAGAAAAAAAGAAAAGAAAAAGAAAAGAAATGTAAGGGAGGAGAAGCTTGAGGATTAGTGCCTAATCAAAAATTGGTTCTACATTTGATCCATTTAAAGTATAAAACTTGATAAAATCTTAAGCTTATAAAGATAATATAGTAACAAAAATTATTAGAGAAAATAGAAGAACTAAAATCTAAATTTAGAGAACTTACAATATTTTTGAATTAGATAGGAACTCATATTTTCAAGATTCTTAACATTAAAAATTTTCAAACTTTAAGTTAGTCTCATTTTCTAATTATTTTTTTCTAAATTGGACTACTATATTTCTAAATCTAAATTTTAGTAACTCCTAATGAAACTCAAATACATATAATACATATTTGGTTTTTAAAGATTGAAGTGTCACTTGAGAACAAGTAATATTTAAAGTTTGGGGGATTTTGATACACCTAAAATATATAGTGTTTTTACACAAATTTTATACCTATTTTTGAGATATTGC
>NW_018165429.1:322734-323042 GCF_001263595.1 Phalaenopsis equestris
AGGAGTGAAAAAGGATCAAATTTGGAGCAAAAAGGTGAAAAATTGTGCAAAAGAGTTTTGGCGCCTAAGCGCCAGATCCGGTGCTTAAGCGTCGGTTAAATAGAAAAAGCCGCGCCTAAGCGCTGCCAACACTTAAGCACCAGTGGCAATTACTAGACGAGTAAAATCAATTTTCATGAATTTTAAAGAGGTTAATGAGGCACCCATTGGCTTAATAGGTAGTTTTAACCACCATGGACAAAAATTATCATGAAAGGATGCATCTCTTGAACAAATACATTGAATCAAGACACATTTTGAAGAGATCC
>NW_018165429.1:323721-329131 GCF_001263595.1 Phalaenopsis equestris
GAGGGAACTCTAGAGTGAGAGCTAGTATCTTCCCTGCCCAGTCGGTCTTTAGAACTATTTAAACTTTAAATTAGCCAATGTTCTTTATAGCATCTCTAGTAAAGGTAAAGAATATTATTGCTCCTATTTGACACAACACAATTTACATACTTCCACAACATAAATCCTATACTTATTACTAATTCATGATAAGAACAAATATATTTTCATATTAAGTACTGTTCTTCTACAAAAACTTTAGTTATCTTTTTAATTTGTTACTGTTTCATTAAAATATCAAAAATACTAAAAGTATTTAAATTTTAAATTCCTACATAAATTGTTTTTAGTTTAAGTAATTATCTTTTTAAAAATAGAAAAACTTTCTAAAAAGTGCATCCTCTTTCTAAAAAGTGCATCCTTGGCACAACACAACTTGCATACTTCTACAATAGAATTCCTATACTTATTACTGATTCATGCATACTTTCACAATACGTATACTCGCGTAGTATCCCAATATACAATATAAAATATACATAAATTTAAAAGTTAATTTCTTATTTTTCTTCAGAATCAAGTTTTTGGTTTTGTTGCAAAATAAGGAAATATAAGTGAAAATTACCATCAGAACTATTGTTATACTTTGCATAAGCATTTACTATTCAGGGATCAGTGAGTAATATTTAATTAAAATAAATTAAAATATCACATATACCATTTAAATATGTAAAAATCAGAGAGTCAACAAATAATTTTTATTTTTGGTCCACATTATTTTTCTCTGCTCGTTGAAAAAGAGGGTATTTTTAATTTATTGTTACTATTTTTCTATACAACGTTATGGATTTTTAAAGATCATGCATTTAAATAATTTAGAAAATACTGATTTTTTTACTTAACCCAGTCAGTGCAAGTGTAACCTACAGCGCGTCGAGCTTCACAAGTGGCACTCTCTGATTCGGCGCTGCCAGCCATGTAGTCGCCTTGTCAAACTGTTGTTCATGCTCCATTCCTTCGTCCAACACGATCTCAGCCGTTCAAATGATACACGCGCGATCATACGACATTCGTTCATCATCCCCAACTGATTTAAATCATAAGTTGTCCACAAAAAAACCTTAAGATCTTGAGCCAGATTCAACCAAATCACATCAGGTTTGTTTCTACACCATCTACTCAAGACAAACCTATCTATATGGTTAATCGAGCATGAAATATGGTATATACGTATAGAAAATCAAATTAAGCTCGGGCTAGGGTTAGATCTCAATATTTTTGTCTGAGATGGGTAGCCTCAATCAGATGGTTGGAGAAGCTTCATAGGATTCCAACAAACTTTAGATGAGCACCTGGGTTGTGGTGAATTGTCTAGTTATGATTTTGATCAAGGCCGTTTTCAGGTGTTGGTTTAGAGCTAGGTTAAAGGCTCTCTGTGATGGGGCTTTTAAAGGGGATCAACTCCTCTCACTCTGAGGATGGTATGTGCAAGTTTAATTAGATTTTGGTGCACTGTGGAGCTATGACAGAAAGTGTCCTGGTTTTAGAGCAAATTTTAGTGGTGAAATTGGCCCTAAGTGGTGGTTATGGGTGGTTGAGAGCAGGGGGATTGCAATTATGGAGGTTTAGAGAAGATATAGTGAGATTTTAGTAGAGTTTCCCCTAAGTTTCAAGCATTCTCTCTTTTGGTCGTGAAGGGGGGCTTGGGGTGGCCACCAAGGGCAATTAATGGGTGCAAAGCAGTGCTTAGATGGATGGCAGAAGAGCTCTAATGGACAATGGGACTTAGCCAACTCAGAAGTTTCAATGTTGGGTTTTGGCCACTTGGGGCTCTCTTGGGCTGGCTGTTTCTGGTGGGTGAGGTGGTGGCTAGCTAGGGTTAACTCACTTCTAGGCTCGGTGAGGCCAGGGGTTGGCTAGTGTGGTTAACTCCTACTGGTAAGTGATGATGGCCAAGATATTTTAGTTTAGGCTATAAATGGAATGACATCCCTTAAATCAAGAGACCATTAGCCCATAGCTCATGTAGGGTGGACTAGATGGGTCTAGCTTGGTCACTAGAGTCCAAATCGTGGTTTTAGTGACTTTAGTTTGATCAATTTTGCTTCGTTTGCTCAACTTTGGTACATATGTTTAAGTTTGGGCAATTTGGCTTGAAGTTGGATTTGGGTTGGGCTAGTAAGAAATTGAGCTCAATTGACTGATCAAAATGGTGTAGAGATTGTCACAAGAAGTTTAAAAAAGGTTTAGAGTGATTTAGAATTGATTTAGAAGTTCAATTTGAAGGAATTTGGCTCATGGTCAATTTTGAGGGTGTGGGTTAGACTTGGGTTTGAGTTAGAATAGAGTTTGGCTAAAGCCCAATTTATGGTTCAATTTGATGTGGGTGATTGTCATGAAGAGATTTGGATAGAAATTGAGTGGAAATTTTGGGGTTACGGTATTCAATTTGGCGGGATTTAGGGACATGGCTAATTTGGGGAAAATTGGGGGTTTTGGTTCAAGTTAATTTTGAGTAAAATTGAGGCTTTACCAAGGCCAATTTAAGGTACAGTTTGATGTGAGGAAGTGTTTTAAAAAGTTTATGATTCAACATTTGTGCAATTAGAAAGATTTGGGGGTTCAATTTGGTAAAATTTTGGCTTAGGGTCAAATTGGGGCTTTTTTATTTGGGATGAAATTGGATTCAAATGTGGGTTAATTGGGCTTGGATTTTGTTTTAATCAAGCTTTTACATGATTAATTTGAGTTTATAATTAAAATTGGGGAAAATTAGGATCAAATTGGTGGACATTGGGGGTGAATTAGGGTGATTGGGCCTTTAAAGGCAGTCTAGAGTGATTGGTCAAAATAGGTCAAATTGGTCAAATTGGGCTCAATGAAGTGGTCTAATTTGATTTTTGGGACATTTTAAATGATTTTGAAGGTTTTGGGACAATTTGGGTCATGATGGTTATTTTTGTAATTTTGGCAAAGTGAGGGGCATTTGGTAATCTTGAAAATTTTGGGGTGTTTTGGACAATTTGGGAAGTTTCAAATGGTTTGAGATGTTTTTTGGGCAAAGTTGGGTATTATGGATAATTTTAGGAATTTTGATCAATTTTAAGGTTTCAAGGGTAATTTGGTAAATTGTGTAAATTTGGAGGCAAAATGTTTTCTTGGTAAAAGAGCATTACGCTCTCATTTTATTCCACAAGAAAAAGTACAAAACTGGGAAAGAGGTCCAAACTCACACACCCTACAAAGAACATAAAATAAAAGAAAAATAGGACCACTTTCCAAAAAGAAAAAAATACAACTCACACACCCAAACAACACACGGAGGACACGAAATAAACAAAAACAACAGAACCTAAAAAACTAAGGTAATAAATAATCAAAGAACAAATAAAAAACATCTAATAAGGAAAAATGAATCAAAACAGTAGGAATATCTTTGGAAATCATAATTGAATGTAGATTTAATCCAAGCTTAGCTGCTCAATGAGCTACCAAGTTTCCTTCTCTCTTAGTATGGATCCATTTGATATGTAAGTTCTTGGACAAATTAACAATTCATTTCATATGCAGGTTAAAACTCCAATGATTCTCATTCTAAAATCTACAATATTTCCATAATATTAAGGAGTTAGTTTCAAAAATAATAAATTTCCACCCAAGTTTCTGCACCACCTGAAGAAAAAAAAACCATGGCATCAGCCTCTGCAACCAGAGGAGAAACAACAGAATTGATCTCATGGAGTCATTACACACACCTCCAACACTAGCACTATTCAACTTCCAGCAACCACAAATATTAATTTTAATATAAGGTGCACAAAGTTTACACCAACGTATCAAAGGAACTTTCTTATTTAATAAGAACACGGGTATAGACAATTTCTACATAATAATAGACATCTTGCCAGTAAGCTTCATATTAGAGTCAAAAATTTGATTCTTTTTATCAAGAAAGTTATAATCTTACTAGTCGTATAAAGAATATTAGCCTCTCCTTTATTATATTTAACATCATGTCTAGTAAGCCAAACGAACCATAGTATAACAACTAGAATAGCAGCAAAAAAACCATGACCTTTATTCCTCCAAGAATTAAAAATATCAAAAATGCTAGCATACTGAGATAAGGATTCAGTAAATTTTATTTAAAAATAACTTGATTCTAGATCTCTACAGTAAACTTACAGCTTGAAAAGAGATGAAGGCTAGATTCTTCATGGCTCCTACAAAGGGCACAACAAGAATGGAGTTGTAACCCCTTTAATTTAAGTAAATCATCAGTAGGTAAGAAATTATGCATAACTCCCCAAAAACAAGATAAAGAAAGTTTGACCCATGGATTCCAAATCCATTGAAGATCCAAACCCTGAAAGTCCATGTCGGCGTTATTCCGGGGATGGTTTGTTGGGTTGCCCGTAAGAAGCTGTCGGTCCCCGAAATCGAAATCCCATCGCCCGCTTCGGAAGGACGTTGAAGTATGAAATAAAACTGACCCCGTATTTTTCATAGTTTAAAATGAAAGAGCACTGTACCTCAAATCATGTATCTATCCCAAAGGATAAACTCAAGACTTGAGGATGAGGCTCGATCAAATAAACTAAGGAAAGTATGACGTCCGTTTTGTCTGCGAAACCTTTGTATTTGACGACAAGTTCCCCTATTTAATATAAAGGATTAAATAGGGTTTATGTTAAGCTGGTTTCGGACATGATTTCTATAAGGGCAAGCCCCTATAGCTAATTACATCTTAAATGACCAAAGTCACTTAAGAAAAATCTTGATAAAAATCAAGAAATATTATCTTCAAGGAATTTCAAAGGGTAGGACTCTTCAACGAAATCGGACGTAAAGGTGTGAAAAGGGGATTGGTTCAAATTTGGAACATTTTATTGCAGAATCCAAAGGAGGAAAAACTAGGGGATGTCAGGGATCCAGAGGCGAACCTCGGTGACTTCCCAAGCTATCCTAATGTTTGGCTTCAGTTTTGAGGAGAAATATTTAAATGTTTCATCCTGCCAATTTTATTAGTTAGGGCTTACAGTCGTGTGAAATGATCACACAAATAGCTTAGAAGATTTGAGGGTTTAGGTAGTGACAGACGACAACCTCGGAATCCTAAGACGAGTTAGGGCTTATATTATATAGCAGGGCTATATAAAGGCCTAAAGATAAGGTGAGGATTTACGTTGCATAAGCAAGCATCCTCGAAGTCCTATGGCTTTGTTGTTTAAGTCTAAAGAAGGAAGGTTGGTTTAGCTGGGGAAGACAGTTTTTGCTTTTAAAGATGGTCGTGCTGCCCACCAAGCTAGCTCCAAGCTCCTGCTGCGACGAGTTTGAGTTATCCAGTGTGTCAAGTTATAATATCAAATCAGGTAGTCCTATGGTTGAAGTTCTTTAAATTTTTATGAAGGCATATTAAAGTTGATTAGAG
>NW_018165430.1:0-349 GCF_001263595.1 Phalaenopsis equestris
AATTCTATGTGATGTAAAGAAAGAAAGAGATTCAGAGCAACTTGGAGGACTGTTCTTGGGGAGAACTTAGAGATAAGTTATTTACTTGTTGTAGTTTGTATGACTTTGATTTTATATATGAATTCCGAGTTTTGTTGTGTTTTCCCCATGAGATCCGAGTAGTTTTCTCTATCTTTCTCCTTGTCTTAAGATTTGTGAAATGGTGAATTGAATTGGTGAAGCCATGAAAATGTTTAAGAAATTGTGATGATCTTTTCACTTCGATCTTAATTTACTTTCAATCTGGTCAATTGATTTATTAAAATATGTTGAGTTTAACAACTAAAGTGAAGATTACATCCAAGATTCA
>NW_018165430.1:456-759 GCF_001263595.1 Phalaenopsis equestris
GGTCCTATCGTTTGGGTGTTGAAGTGTAGATGTTAGCCCTCAGGTGAGGGGAACGTGGGAGCTCTGAAGTGAGAGTCAGTATCCTCCCAGCCTAGACGCAGATTCAGTAAACATGTGTAGGATTAGTCAATGTTTTTTATGCCTGGACCAAAGGGTAAAGAATAGGTATGCTTCTATTTGGTACAATATAAATTGAACGAATTCACTTTATCCATTCACTATAATTACTTGACAAGGAGAAGGATGCTTTCTTATATGTTGGATATCACAATTAAACCCTCCTTAATATCATTAGTTATTTAA
>NW_018165430.1:1179-2455 GCF_001263595.1 Phalaenopsis equestris
TAGAGCCCTATATTACTTGAGCGATACATATACTTGCGTTGATAAGTGTGACTTTACAATTATTGAATATTTATTACGTCCATATTTATCTTATATTTTAAGCATATAAAAAGTCGCCGGTCAAGTTTTTGGCGTTGTTGTCGGGGAGTGATTGAGTGAGTGACTCAAATCACGATTAGAGTAACGGACAAATTAGTACTATTAGAAATTTTTCATTTGAATTGCAACTTATTTTTTTATTTAGTGAATTATATTACTGAGTACTAATTTCAAATTATATGCATAAATTTGGACTTGAAAATCTTATACCCTACGATTCGGAATTAGAACGCACTGTTAGAAGTATTAGAAGATTAAGAAGAGAACCTAGAAAATCTGATACAATGGAAAACAACCTGAACAATCAAGGAATAGAGAATGAACTCCAGCCTAGACACCTAAGAGATTATGCAATTCCTACAGTAGATGAAATTCACTTATCTATCCAAAATCTTGATGTAGCTGCTAATTCATTTGAGCTTAAACCTGTTATTATCAAATGGTACAAAACAATCAATTTTGAGATACACCAAATGAAGATATGAACTTACACCTCGCTAGTTTTTTAGAACTGTGCGCTACTTTTAAATATGACAGAGTCTCAAACGATACTGTGAGACTTAGACTTTTCCTTTTTCACTGAGGATAAGGCTAAGATGTGGTTAAATTCGTTAGCACCGGGATCTATTAAAACTTGGGGAGAGCTTTCACAAAAATTTCTATCCAAATATTTCCCTCCATCCAAAACTGCTAAACTTAGAAATGACATAACATCGTTCTGTCAGATTGATGGAGAGTCAATATATGAAGCTTGTGAGAGATTTAAAGTTCTTCTTAGGAAATGCCCTCATCATTCGTTAACAGATTGGTTGATAATTCAAACTTTTTATAATGGATTAGTGGGATCTCTTAGATCGATTATAGATGCTGCGACTAGTGGTTCTTTAATGTCAAAACCTTTTGATGAGGCTTATTCATTAATAGAAGAGATGGCTACCAAAAATTTTCAATGGCCCTCTGAACGGGTAAATCCTAAAAGAGTAGCTAGTATCCATGATTCTGATGCAATATCTATGTTAGCTTCGCAGATTGCTGCAATATCAAAGAAATTATATCATTATGGGATGAATTATTCTCCAACACCTCTTATGATGGAAGAGAATTCATCTGGGTAATTTGTGGATGTTCAACCTTCATATGAGACTTTAAATGTTATTAATAGACCCAACAATCCTTA
>NW_018165430.1:3514-6239 GCF_001263595.1 Phalaenopsis equestris
TATGATAGATGTTCAAAAAGGAGAATTAATTATGAGAGTTAATGATCAAGAAGTGACTTTTAACATTGCAAAATCTATGAAATACCCTGCTGTTGAAAGAGATAATGAATGTTTTCGCATGGAATATATTGAACATCTACTGAATGAACATTTTAAGGAACATTTTGAAGATAAAAAGCATTTTGAAGAAGAAGAACATTTTGTAGAGAAGGAACAAATTGAAAAGAATGATAAAGTTATTCCGGATGAATTAAAAAATTAGGAATTAGATTATGTTCAGGAAAGATTTGAGATGTTGGATATTACGAAAAATGCCGATAAAAATCTATTTCCATCAATTATAAATCCACTTGAACTTGAGATGAAAGTATTGCCTAGCCACTTGAAGTATGTATTTTTAGGAGACTCATCTACATTACCTGTTATAATATCTTCAAAATTAAATGATCTGCAAGAGCAAAGACTGTTAGATACATTAAAAAGATATAAGAAAGCTTTGGGTTGGACTTTAGCTGATATTAACAAAATCAGTCCTTCAATCTGTATGCACAGAATTATATTGGATGAACAATATAAACCAAGAGTTGATCCACAAAGGAGATTAAATCCAATGATGAAAGAAGTAGTTAAGAAGGAAATTTTGAAATGGTTAGACACTGGAATTATATATCCTATTTCAGATAGTGTGTGGGTAAGTCCAATTCATTGTGTTCCTAAGAAAGGAGGAGTGACTGTTGAAACAAAAGAAAATAATGAATTAATACCTATCAGACAATTTACTAGGTGGCGTATTTGTATTGATTATAGAAAATTAAACACTGTCACTAGGAAAGATCACTTCCCTTTACCCTTTTTAGATCAAATAGTGGATAGACTTGCTGGGCACAAATTTTTTTAGTTTTTAGATGGATATACCGGTTACCATCAAATTCATATTCCTCCTGAGGATCAAGAAAAGACAACATTTATTAGTCCTTTTGGAACTTTTTCTTTTCGAAGCATGTCTTTCAGATTATGTAATGCACCTACAACATTTCAGAGATATATGATGTCCATATTTAGTAAATTAATTGATGATGGATTGGAAGTATTTATGGATGATTTCTCTGCATTTGGAAAATCATTTGATGCACGCTTAAATTACCTTGAAAAAGTTTTAGAGTTATGCGAAAGAACTAATTTGGTTCTGAATTGGGAGAAATTTCAATTTATGGTTTCAATTTATGGTTGTCAATTTATGGTTGTAGGAGGAATTGGGTTATAGCATAAAATTTTGGAAGATGGTATGGAATCAGACCCTGCAAAAATTCATGTTTTGTCTAAACTAACACCTCCTACTAATGTAAGAGAGGTTAGGAGTTTTCTTGGGCATGTTGGATTTTACCGGTGTTTTATTAAAGATTTTTCAAAAATGTCTAAACCTCTATGCCAACTTTTAGAAAAGGACAAGAAATTTGAATTTACTGAAAACTGTTTAAATGTCTTTGAGTTATTAAAGGAAAAATTAATCACTGCCCCTATTATAATTTCACCTAACTGGGAGAAACCATTTGAACTGATGTGTGATGCTAGTGATTATGTTATTGGAGCTGTTCTTGGACAAAGGTATGAAAAGATTTTTAAACTTTTATACTACGCTAGTAAAACTCTTAATGATGCACAAATTAACTATACTGTTACTAAAAAAGAGTTACTAGCAATTGTGTATGATTTAGATAAATTCAGATCTTATTTAATTGGAGTTAAATGTGTTGTGCATACTGATCACTCTGTTATTAAATATATGATGCAAAAGAATGATGCTAAACCAAGGTTGATTAGATTGATACTTTGGATGCAAGAATTTGATCTTGTGGTTATTGATAGAAAGGGAACTGATAATCAAATTGCTAAATTTTTGTCAAGACTAGAAAATCAAGAATTATCTGACACTGATAATGAAATTACAGACAGTTTCCCTAATGAACAACTTTATAATATTAATGATCGGAAAATACCATGGTATGCTGATATTGTTAACTATATTGTAAGTGATATTTTGCCACCTATGCTGACATTGCAACAATAAAGGAAATTCATTCATGATGTGAAAGCATATTTTTTGGATGAGCCTTATTTATATAAACAATGTAAGGATCTTATTATGAGGAGATGTGTATCTTATGAAGAAACTGAGCTAATCATTCAGAAAGTCATATTTCTGAATTTGGAGGGCATTTTGGGATTGATAAAACTGCTTATAAAATTTTACAGGCTGGATTTTATTGGTCTACTATCTTTAGAAATGTTTATAGATACATAAAAACTTGTGATCGATGTCAACGAGTAGGCAATATATCTAGAAGAAATGAAATGCCTCTGAATTTCATGTTAGAAGTTGAGATATTTAACGTTTGGGGATTAGATTTTATGGGACCATTTATTCCTTCATTTGGGAACTTATATATATTAACTACAGTAGACTACATTTCTAAGTGGATTGAAGCACAAGCTTTACCTCGTTGTGACTCTAAAAGTGTTTCAAGATTTTTAATGAAAAATATTTTCACTAGATACGGAATGCCTAGAATGATTATCAACTGACGGAGGATCCCATTTTTGAAACAAGTACATTCAGAGATTGGCAAAAAAAATTAATATTATTCATAGAATCTCCACTACCTATCATCCTCAAACCAGTGGGTTAGCTGAAGTTTCTAATAGAGAGATTAAACAAATACTTGAA
>NW_018165430.1:6394-7467 GCF_001263595.1 Phalaenopsis equestris
ACTGATTTTTGGAAAGACTTGTCACTTACTAGTAGAATTGGAGTATAAAGCAGATTGGACGATTAAAGAATTCAATTATAATTTGAAAGATGCTGGTAAGAAGAGATTGTTACAATTAAATGAATTGGAAGATTTAAGAAATGAGTCTTATGATAACGATAGAATTTATAAGGAAAAATTAAAGTTATGGCATGATTGAAAGATTAACCAAAAGAACTTTGAATGAGGAGAAGAAGTTTTACTTTACAACACTAGGCTGAAGTTATTTCCTAGAAAATTGAAGTCTCGTTGGTTAGGACCCTTTACAATGACTCAAGTTTATTCTTACGGAGCTATTGAAATTGAAGATCAGTAGACGGGAAATAGATTTAAAGTAAATGGACACAGATTAAAACCATATTATGAGGGTAAAAGACCAAATTTTAAAGATGTTTTAATGATCAGTCAACCTGAATGACACCTGAATAGGTCGGGCTGACGACGTTAAACCAAGCGCTTTATGGGAGGCAACTCATTTATCTTTACTTTTGTCACAATTATAGGAGTTTTTATTTGAAATTATTGTTAGTATGTGGTAGTATTAAACTCTACTACTCTTACTTACTCTTGAAACATCTAAAAAATTGGATCCATAGAGAAAAATTGGAACACATTCGGACCAGAGCGAAACTGTGTAAATTTTTCCTTGGGCGCCGACGATGCCCTCGACGCGGCCGAAGGCAAGTTTTTCCCGAGAGTCCAAACAAAATTGACACAGAGGCTCGCCGCCGGCGGGGCCGACCACATTGCGGTAATTGACGGTTACGTGGGTTCAATTAGCGGTTTTTGGGCGGGAATTGTTTTTTTAAACTCAAAAATTCAATTTCTAGTTCATATTTTCCTTCCAAAAACAAAGTGAAACTCTACCAATCTCATTCCTATGGTGTCCAATTCCCCTGATAATCCCAGAATGTGAGTTTTCAATTGGCAAAAGTTTATTAGTGCGGAAGCACAACGAATCTTCAACAAGTTGCTGACGAAGAAAAGATTAATCAAATAACGAGGATTCGTAAATCACGGATTGAATAATCCCA
>NW_018165430.1:7505-8767 GCF_001263595.1 Phalaenopsis equestris
GTTCTACACTGCTGTCGCCGTGGTTGTTCTAGTGGTAACAGAATTTTATGCAAATTTACATGGAACTGGTGTCCCTATAATCAACTTTAACTCTCCCATAATGTCGGAGGAAGATGGATCACTTTCATCACTTTCACTCCTGCATGGATCAACGAATTATATATGATACAGAATGTTCCTGTCTATCATTATTCTAATTTCTTCCCAACGAGAAACCAGATGAATGAGATTTACCAATATTTAACGGACAAAACTGACGACCGAGAAACAAGAGAAAACAAGTATGTTAGTTTTTCTGCAACACTCTTGAATCAAGTTTTGAAACATTGGCACTTTTTCATTTCTGCGAAATTGTTACCGAAAATGAAGATCGGAAATGAAGATCGGTAAAGTTTCCGGTAAAGTTTCTAAGGAAAGTGCTATTTTGAATTACTGTATCCAAAGCAACTTTCGATCGACATTGGATCTATAATTGTGAAGTCGGTTTTAGGCATGATCGTTCACGGATCAATTTATGGGCTTGGACACCCCTCCACAATTTTCTCACTTTGCAGTCAGTTCCAAGTGTTTTATGAAAATTAAGAAAAGGTACTGTTACCTTGGAAGCCTTTGGATCTAACTGAAAGATTCCCAATTTTTGAAGATGAAAATGACATGGCCATTATAGTAGATCAAGCGTCTCAGAATTCACTGCCAGTTCAACCCTTAGTCCCTGATAAGTCTTTGGTGATTATGCGTCGAATCAAGAAATTGAAAAAGGAGGTACAAAATGTCATGAATGCGATTAATAATATCTCCGATTTATTCGATCATCTAATTCGATCATGAGGATGAAGGAACATTTCAAGCACTCTGGACATTTAGAAGATAGCTTGATACGACTAATGAGGAGGATGAAGTTAATAGAAGAGGACTCTACTGAAGAATTTCCATTCCGACCCTTCGACAACCTCTTCGTTCATGTGCAATCAATGGGTGATCTCAGAGGAGAATCGAGTACCGAGTCTGAAGATTAGTATATTTATATTACTACATATTTGTCTATCTATGTATGTCAATTTGAACTTTGTATTTGCTTTGCTTTAGAATTATGTTTTTAGATCTCTGTATAGTTAAGACTAAGCATAGGATGTTTGGTTTTCAGCGTTTTGAGTGTTGTGGCTTGGATTGCAATGCTGAATTAATGTATTGAGGTTGAGAAAATACCAAAATTAGGTGTGTTATGTAACATACTATGTACCCCTTGGAATTTATATATAAAT
>NW_018165430.1:9392-9680 GCF_001263595.1 Phalaenopsis equestris
GTCTCGCTTCGTCAATGCGATGGCTCAAATAAAATTTACTTCCATATTTAAAGGAAAGAAGTGCATACAAGATCGAGTTTTTGAAAGTCCGGGAGGAGAAATCGAATGAGTTATTGCGGAGCGGAGATGGGAAAACTTTTGTTACACCGCCAATAAAGCTGATGCAAATGTTGTGAAGGTGTTATACGCCAATGTGATTTATTTTGATGACGGAATCGTTCAAGTGCATGGATTTCCTGTTGAGTTTACTGCCGCCCTCATCAACTCATCAACACTTTTCCCAGACTC
>NW_018165430.1:9981-11275 GCF_001263595.1 Phalaenopsis equestris
AGAACACTTGGGTCAACATCCTCGACTTATTTCTACAATTTACAAACTTTCTGGAGTAGAATTTGAAGATGAAGACTGGGTTTATCCTATGAAACCAATTTGTAAAGCTAATTTAAAGACTTATGAATCCCATGAGAAATGGAGAACTGGAAGTAGAAGTCAAGAACCTTCTACTAGTAGAGATGTCCCCTCTACAAGTCATGACCTTCCACCTTCTAGTTCCCCTACCCTCTCTGATTTGATGAATGAGTTGACCTTGCAGCGGAAAAGCATAGACTTAATAAGTGAAAGGATTGGAGGTTTAAAGTGTCGACACGACTATGATAGTGAGTACCTGCAAAGGCATTCAAAATTTGAGATAGCCTATTACGAAGCTCAGGCCCGACACTACAGAGGTGAGCCTGATGTTATGTTTCCTGAGTGCCCCCGATATACTCAGTATCAACCCAATCAACCTGCTAATCAAGGAGATGAAGATATAGCTTGGGATTTTGATATTGAATGAAATTGATGTACTTATGTTTGTATTTTTATTTTTGTGATCTTTTGTAATAGAAATGGATGTTTGTGTATTTGGACTTTTATTTTTATTATTCTGTGTACTTGGATAATTTTAATTTTTATTATAAAGTTAGTGTTATGGTTAAATGTGCATGTGTAGTTTAATAGATATTGAGTAGAATTGTGGATTGTAATGTGATTTTTATTCAGTTTTAATTGTTTAGTATTGTGGTTGTGTTAGGAAATGTTGTGCTTATTTAATGTTTTAGTTTTATACTTATTTCAAAATTTCATTACCCAGAAATTCCTCTAATGATTTATATGTGTAGAAAGCTCTTAATATTATAGATCAGGTGAAGTAAAAATTAGAGAAGACCTGCAGAAATTTCAGCATGATGAAAATGCCTAAAATACTGAGGTATGATTTATATTTATAGTTTTTCTTTCCACATGTATTATTTCATATTTAAAAATTTAATTTTGGTGGAGCGAAAGAAAAAGATTAACTATTAAATGTTCTCTATTTTAATATTTTCAAAAAAAAATTATATGATTTTATGTAGTGAATTTAATTCAAGTAACTACATTTTTGTAGCTATTTAAATATTATGGTAGATTAAAAGAAATATTTTTTTAATGAAAATTAATTTTGTAACTTAAGATATTTAGTATAAGAGAATAAGATTATAGTTAACTATTTAAAGTAGAGGAAACTATATTTTGAAGTATTAAGAATCTGGAAATTCATTTGAGAAGAAAAGATTGGTGCTCAATGATGTAAAAACTATGAAAT
>NW_018165430.1:11337-11811 GCF_001263595.1 Phalaenopsis equestris
TCATTAAAGGCTATCCAGATATAGTAATCCTCACTTGAAAAAGAAAAAAGAAGGATTGAAAACAATCCCTGAAATGAAAAGAAAAATATATAGGATTGAAAGCAATCCAAATGAAAAAGAGAAAAGAAAGAAAAAATTATGGAAGTGAGGAGAAGCTTGAGGATATGTCTAATCAAAAATTGGCTTCACTAGACCTACCTAAAGGGAAAACATAAATACATTCATGAACTTATATTTATGGAATGGGTTTTCTTACTAGTAGAGTTCTCATGAAGTTCTTATCTTTTGGATATTCTAAGTGACTTAATATTGCAACATATAGTCATTCTTGAAATGAATAGAAGACTAGAAATCTTAAACTTGATAACTAGATAATCTTGTGGCTACAGAGTTAATTCAATTACTTGAATTTTTTTTGAAAATCTCACTATGATATTTATTTAAATCAAACTTATAGTATTTCTGAATTAAAAC
>NW_018165430.1:11839-12807 GCF_001263595.1 Phalaenopsis equestris
TAAAATTACTTGAGGACAAGTAATAGTAAAGTTTGGGGGATTTTGACCCAAGGAAAATATGTTGAGATTTTCATACCTATTTTATACTATTTTTTATGATATTGCACTTTAAGAAAAGGTATTTTTGATGTTTTGTTGCAGGAATGATGGATTAGGGTCATTGGATCAAAAAGATGCAAAAAGGAACAAATCTGGAGCAAAAAGGAACAAAATGTGGAAATTTGAACTAAGCCGCCGACGGCGAGTTTTTCCCGAGGCTACCGGACAAAATTCTTCAGAAGTCCGCCGACGGAAAGCTCGGTGGTTATGCCTACTCAAGCTTTGGATAAGGCCAAATTTTTGAAGGGATGCTTAGGAAACTCTTGGGAAAGCTCATCCACAACTTTAAAAGACTATTTTGGCCAAAAATTGGAGAGTCTGGAGAAAGGGGGAAAGAATCTAGGGAGTAAAGGAAGTACTAGAGAGAGTTCCTAGAGATTAGAAAGGTTCCAATACTGTGAGGAATTCTTTGAGTGATTGTAAGAGTAGAGGGAAAGTGAGAGACTTCTTCCTCCTTGCTACTTTGAAGAGGAATTCTATGTGTTGTAAAGAAAGGAAGAGATTCAAAGGAACTTCAAGGAGTGTTCTTAGGGAGAAATTAGAGATAAGTTATTTACCTGTTGTAGTTTATATGACTTTGATTTTATATATGAATTCCGAGTTTTGTTGGGTTTTTCCCATGAGATCTGAGTAGTTTTCTCTATCTTTCTCCTTGTCTTGAGATTTATGAAATGGTGAATTGATTTAGTGAAGCCATGAAAATGTTTAAGAAATTGTGATGATTTCACTTCGATCTTAATTTACTTTCAATCTAGCCAATTGATTTGTTAAAATATGTTGAGTTTTACAACTAAAGTGAAGATTACATCCAAGATTCAGGGAGGTCAAAGCCCTTGGAAGTTGGGTGCAAATAAATAGGGAAATAATAT
>NW_018165430.1:19826-20639 GCF_001263595.1 Phalaenopsis equestris
TTTATATTCTCCAAATTAAATATTTTAAGCAAATTGGGGTTTGCTTAAAATAATGATGTTTTGATTTTTAAAAATTATAAAATTATTTTCTAAGACTACTATGGCCATAGCGAACTCAGATGAATATTTGTAGAATTTTCTAAGCCATATGTAATTTTCTATAATTATTTGAACAGAAAATGCTTAAGAACTTAGAAAATTAAGATCTCTATCTAGAGATCTCCTATGTCTTTGGAAAAATACTCAAATTGTTCACCTAGACAGAGGCTACAACATATAAAAATTTGGAGTTAAGGTATTAATTCCATATGAATGGAGAATTGAAAAACCTCTAACCCTAGTTTATTTTTGTAAAATAATTTATACATCAAATTAATGTGAAAATTATTCCACATAAATTTCCTCTGTTCACTGAGCAAGAGGGTATTTTTATTTTATTTTTATGAATTTTCTATGTAAAGATATGGATTTTTAAAGTTTAATAGCTATTTTCTGAATTTTTTAAATATCCTATTTATCTATTCAAACCGCGGGCTGACTGGATCCTCAGAACCGTCGAAAAGCCACGCGGCGCGCTCATATTTGACGCCGCCTTCTGAGTCAGCTGCCACGCGTCGCGCTGTATCACTTCAGATGGTCATCCGGCTCGATCTCCACCGTTCATTCAATACACGCGCGGATGGACGGCATCTGTTCATCGTCCCCGATAGCCTTAACCGAGAGCCGTCCATTTTAAAACCTTAAGATCTCTCTCATTTCTCAACCAAATCACTTCGGGTTTGATCCTATGGACTCGTCTAAGTGAGACGAACA
>NW_018165430.1:22432-56180 GCF_001263595.1 Phalaenopsis equestris
TGAAGATATGGTGTATCCTAGTTCCAGGGTCGTCCCTAAAGTCAAGTAATCCTATAGGGATTCTTCTTGAATTCTCTTATAATGATCTTACCTACTAAATGCTAGAGGTTAAGATCAATATGTGGAATTTCAAGTTGAGTAAAAAGAAGAGTTTTGAATTTCTAATGGTGGGGGTACCTTTTCTAGTTTTCTAAGACTAGTCAATAGGAAAGTCCTATGGCTAGACCTAGGCTACTAAAGAAGTTTTCTAGACCTCAACCAAAAGTGAGGTCAACACATTTAAACTTATTATGTTGCTTAATAATCCATCTTGTAAATATTTCTAGTGTTCAATGAAGAGTGATGTTTCAATTATCCCTAAGAGTAGGGTGATTATTATTTATCATTCAATTTGAGAATTATGTAAGAGGAAACCCTTCAAGGGGAAAGTTAGTGTTATTAAGACACTTAGCCAATTTGATTTTAACTTGGGCTTGTAGTATATCAAAGGTGTTCAATTTTTAGTCACTTTCTAAAATTCATTTAACCAAATTTGATTTAACTTAAGTCACCACCAAGCCCTTAAGATCCTGATGGATGACTTTATCATTTTGAAAGAGATTAAATCAAAACATTTGAATGTCACTTGAACACTAGATAGGGGTATTAAATTAGTGAGTTTTTAACACCCAAAAGTATACCCCTAAGTCTAGGATCATTCAATTTGGTAGACTTCCAAATTTTGATAACCTAGAAAATTTAAAATTTATCCTTTAATAGGAAAAAGTGAGATTGGTTTCTACCAATTAATCCCTTGTGTTTCAATCATCCAAATATGTTAATTAAAATCAAAGGTTTCCCATTTCCTTTTCTTGAATTAAGCCTAAGTGTTAATTAAGGCCAAATTTCTAAAATTACACTTTTGCCCTTAAGGCTCTATCACTTCATAATTCATCAAATTTAATTCAAAGAACTTTGGAATTTTCATCCCACCTTACTCATGGAGGAGAAAATATATCAGAGGAGAAAATGTGATTTTCCAGATTTTAATTCAATTTATATATTTATTTTCATGCGAAAACAGGATTTTTCAAGGAAAATTCAACAACTTGACCAAGGCAAAGCCTAATCCATTGAAATTTTTATTGGAGGTAGACTTAGACTAGAGAAACATTTGGGCCAAATTTCATGATTTTTTATATTTTATTTGAATTATTAAAATTATATTAATTTTTTTAGCATAAATTAATTATATTTTTTTTTAATGTGGAAAATTAAGTTTTATGCTTTTATTAAATATTTCGGAGGTCAAGGAACTCAGAGAAACAAATTTTACATTTTTTTTATTTTTCTTTGAATTAATAGAATTTTTAAAGTGAAAGATTAAGAAAAATTCATTTTTTAGCCTTTAAAAATTACTTTAAGCTTTAAAATCTAATATCTTCACTTAGAAATTTAGGAAAATAATCTAATTGTCTAAGTGCTTAGGACACAATTGGGAACATTCCCATGAATTTTATTAATTTTGTGATTTTTATCAATTTTTAATTATTTAAATATTAAAATATGCTTAAAAAATGAATTTTTTATTTTAATTACAATTTTTTTTTTACAAAATTCCTCTGATCTATTTTAATTATTAAAAAATCATTTCAATGTCCAAAGTGTCATTTAACTTTAAAAAAAATCAATTTGAGTTATCAAATGAGCTCCAAACATTTTGAAAATTTTAAGGGGAGTTTTCTGAACTTTAAATCACAGTAGAGAATCAAAATTAAGTCATTTAGATGTTTATTTTTCCCAAATTAATTTCCTTTATTTTTTAGGGTTTTGTGAGAGTTAAGTGTGTTCTTAATGACCTAGCTCATGAAAAATTTTCAAAAGGGTTCTCTGGTCAAAATAAACCTTCCAAAATTTTCTTGAATTTTTCTAAGTAATATATAAATTATTATGATTAATTTATGCAAATAATAGAGACAAACTTGAAAAATATGGATCTCTGTCTAGAGGTCTTCTCTGACTTTGAAAAAATCAGAGAATAATCCCCATGATAGAGGCAACAACATGCTAAAATATCAAGCCATGGTAAAATGTCTACATGCATGGAGAGTTAAAAAACTCAAATCAGTATTTAATTAATTAAAAATTAAATATTTAATTACAGTATTTAATTAATTAAAAATTAAATATTCAACAAATAAATTTTAAACTAATTCCACATTGTTATCCTTTGTTTACTTAGCACTAGAATATTTTTATTTTATTTTTATGATTTTTCTACACCAAGATATGGATTTTTTAAGTTAAGGATCATTTTTTGAATTATTTAAATCCCTATTTATCTATTTAAATGCGCGTCGCTGACTAGATCCTAAGCGCCACATCATCCTCGGCGTCTCCGAAGCTCAATGTTACGTCTTCTAGTTGGGTGCTGCCATCTGAGTTAGCCCACGCTTTATAGACCACGTTCCCATCCGGCGCAATAAGAGCCCTCCATTTGATACACGCCGTGATCCAACGGCGTGATCCAACGGTTGTGGGTCATTGTCCCCAAATAGGCTAACCCGAGAACCGTTCACACTAAAACCTTAAGATATCCCTCTATACTCAACCAAATCTCCTTGATTTTTATCCTATGGACTCATATAAGTGAGACGAATACATCCATATGGTAAACATGCCATTAAATCAACTCTAATCAAATGGAAAATGAAAGTAGGCTCAGGAAGAGGGGAAGTTCAATATCTTTGCTCTGAGAAAGGAAGCTTCAATCAGAGCTGCTTGGCACGATCGTGGAGGTCCAAGGAGGCTAGAGATTGAGCCTCTGGTTGTGGTTAAAGGTCTAGACCCAAATTCAATCAAGGCCGAATTTGGGTGTTGATCAAAGTCTAGTGTAGAGACTCTCTGTGAGGGGGGTTTGATGGGGTTTTATCTTCTTTCGTTGTGGTGAAGGTGTGGGTGAGTGTAATTTGATTTTTGTGCACTGTGGAGGTGTGGAGAGTTCTGTCATGTTTCCGACAAGGATTTCAGCTCAAAAATTGAACTCCGACAAGGGGAATTAGGGCAAGGAAGTGGTTGGGCTGCACTGAGGAGGTCTCAAAGAGGCTAAGGGGGCAATTTTTAAAGGGCTCTAGGATTGCACTGAAGGGGTCTTTGAGAAAATTTCAGCACCTCTCTCTTGGCCGTCAAGGGGCCATTTTATAGCCATGGTCGGAGAGGGGAGCTCAGGGCCTAGTCATGAGTGCAAATGTCTGCCTAGGTGGTGGGCTAAAAAGCTCTAAACTTTGATTTTGGTGAGTTGGCCCCTAGGGTTAAGATTGGGTTTCATTCAAGGGTAGTGGCTCTTGGTTTGGCCATTTTCCGGCAACCAAGATGGTTGAGCGGCCAGGGAGTGGTCACCTCTTAGCTCAGTAAGGTTAGGGGGTGGATAATGATGGTTAACTCCCTGTGACAATCAATGATGGAGGAGATTTTGTGGTTAAGGCCTAAAAAAGGGAATGAATCCCTTAATTGGGGGATCCATTGGTCCATAGCATGCTTTGGAGGATTTAAGGTGGTTTAGCCTGATCCTTAGGAGGAGCTTAATAGTTGTGGAGTCATAAAGTTTGTAGCTTTAAGGTGACTAGGCCAATTTTGGTGCATGGGTTCATGTGGGTCAAAATGGCTAGATGTTGGGTTTAGGTTAGGCTAGCCATATCAATTAGCTCAAATGATTGATCTTAATATTTTTAGTGAAGGATTGAAATGATTTTGAGTTCAATCGAGGGTTCAATTTGAAGGATTTTAGAATTTTGGTCACTTTGGGCATGTTGGGCTAGACTTGGGACTGGATTGGGCTAGGCTTGGGTAAGTCCAAATTGATTGTTGAAAATTGTCAATAGGAATGTCATGAAGAGTTTTAAACATAAATTGGGTGCCAATTTTGGGGCTAAGTCGAATTTTGAGGTGTGGCCAATTTGGGGCAAAATTGGGGTTTTTGGACTTAGGTCAAAATTAAATGAAATTAAGGCTTCACCAAGGCCAATTGAAGGCCAATTTTGATGTGTAGGATTGTTATGAAGAGTTTTCAATACAAATTGTAGCAAATTGAGTAGACTATGAGCATGTAGCCAAAATTGGGGGTTTGTCCTAGATAAAAATTGGGCACAAAGCATGGGCCAATTGAGCTTAGATTTGGTTTAAATTGGTCATATGGAAGGTCAATTTGAGTTTAGGATTGATATTGTGGGAGATTGGGACCAAATTGATGGACATTTGAGGTAAATTTGGGAAAGTTGGGCCTTTAAAGATAATTTGAGGCTTTTGGTCAAAATGGTCAAATTGGGTTCAATTGGAGGGTCCAAATTGGCTTCGGAAACATTTGGAGTGATTTTGGTGGTTTTGGGAAAGTTTGGGGTGTCAAGGGTATTTTTTGTAATTTTGGCAATTTTGGGGATATTTTTGTAAATATATTTTTTTTGGGGATATTTTTGTAAATTTGGCATTTTTGGGTAGTTTTGGGTAATTTGGGTATTTTCAAAAGGTTTGAAATGCTTTTTGAACAAATTTGGATATTTTCAATGAATTTGAGAATTTTGACCAAATTTGGGATTTGGGGTGTTTAGGTAATTTAGGTAGGTTTGGGGGTGAAAGGTCAAATTGGGTATTTTGGGTAGAATTGGGGAGATTGGGGAGATAACCACCATAAGATAACCACCATAAATGAGCTAGACCAATGGAAACCCCATTTGAGTCCTGTATATGCTGGTCTTAGCTAAACCCTAGCCTAGAGCTAGTGGATTTAAGGTACCATCTACATGACTCTCCCAAAGGATCAAGGGACCAAAGTTAGGAAAATTTGGGTTTAGGGTTGTGAGTGAGAGTGAGTGCAAGTGAGTGCCTTAGCTCCAGACAAACACCCAGAGTCAACCTTAAGGGCAAGCAGTCTTATGGGGACTCATCTTGAGCTCCCTCATACTGACCCCACCTACTAAGTGCTAGAGATTAGGACCAATATGTAGAGCTTCAAGTTGAGCAAGGGGGAGTGTAGAATTTCTAAGGGTGAGGGTTCCTTTTCTAGTTTTCTAAGAATAGTCAACAGGAAAGTCCTATGGCTAGACCCTAGGCAACGAAAAAGGAAAAAACTAAACCTCAACCAAAAGTGAGGTCAACACTAATTTTACTAGTGCTTATTTTTTGAAGGAAATTCATGATAGATTGTTACTATAGAAAATTAATAGAATATATAAATATGAGACATGGGTGTCTGTGGATGTCGAATAGAGATGGGTAACATTTTTTTAACTAACTATGAATAAATTCAAATTAATTTTTCACATTGGTTGTAAAATTATTTTTTTCTGATAATTCAGATGAGAGCTTGTGTAATGCTTAAAGAAAAAGATTTAACACCAAAAGACATAAACATTGAAGCAAACGAGAAGGGTTTTCTAATACTTAAGGGGCCAAGACAGCTTATTAGATTACGTACATAATGTTTTTGTGTTATTCCAAGTAGGTATTTTCTTTATTGCAATACCACTCCTGATAAAAGTGGCGGTGAAGTAGTTTCTCTTGAGTTACTAGATTGGAGAAAGAGATGTCGACAATATGATCTAAAGTGTGACAATTCATGTAGCAGATTTAGATGAACTATGCATCACCAAGTGGATCAAATTCAAAAAGCATTTTATTTCTATGATTAGTTATAATGATATTAATAACTAATTATGTAATTCTTACTTGCGGGATTGCAATGATAATGCTTCTGGCGTCTGACATCATGGAAGAATGATATGAATTTAACAATCACTTATGTTATGTTTCATTTATGTTAGTAGTATTTTGGGAGAATATTTTCTTATCTTTTAAGTTATATTTTCTTAATGAATGTTTGTTATGCAAGGATGACATGAAACTGTGGATTTTAATTCATATGTTTGGTTTTTTAACACTTCTTTGAATACTTTTCACTTTTGAGCATATAAATTGAAACTTTAATTGTTGGGGTGGTATGAGTTTAATGTTGCACAAAGTTAGTTTTATCTCATATCTCATATCTCATATTTATATAAAATTTCTTTCCCGATCCTCATGCCTCTTCATGTAAGTTTTGTGTTTTTTAGATTGATACAACTGAAGAATAATCATATTATTTTAAGGAAAATACAAGTGCTATAAATTAGTTTCTTTTTGGTGCCTACAGAACGAGTATATTCTTACGATGTATACCTTTTACTTACAATGTATATATATTGATTGTTATATTATTTTGAATGTAACGGATGTATGTAAACAAAGTAAAATAAATTTGTTAAAAAAGTCTATATCATACCAATGCTTGTAAGCATTGCAATATTCATGAATTTTACGTAACTTTTTCTCATCTTACCAGTGATGTAAAACATAGAAAGTCACAACATTTATAATAGATTTTATTATGAATACCTGATATGCCAAAATAATGTTGTTTTAAGTATATATTTTATGTTTATTTTTGGTGATATTGCACTTTAAAAAAGGATATTTTCATGTTTTTTGTTGCAGGTATATCTGTTTTTTGTTGCAGGTATATCAATTTTAGGCATTTGGAGCAAAAGAAGCAAAAATAATGAAATTTGGAGCCAAAATAGAAAATTTTGAGATTCTAGCGCCAGAATTGACGTCTAAAGCGCCACTTTATAGAGAGTTGGCACCTGAAGTGCCACTTTACAGAGAGCTGGTGCTTGAAGCGCCAGATTTTGGGTCTGAAGTGCCAAAACCAGCAATTGAGGCGCCAGAGAGGACTTTTCGTGGATTAAGGTAGTTCGGGATGATTTTTGTGTGAATTTCAAAGGGGACACTTGTATAAATGTCCCATAGAGTGATTAAATGCATCTAGACACTTTGGAAGGTTCTTTTATGAAGAGGTATGTCTCTTGGATCAATAGACATGTCTTTTGAATTCCAAAGAGTTGACTTTTGGATAGAATTTTGGACGGAGGCAGCCTCTAATAAATAAGAGGGAAGTCTAGGACTTAGAGATTTTCTTTAAGGATTAAAAGAGGAGAGGGAAGGTGAGAGATTTCTTCTTCATTACACTTCTAAGAGAAAATTAAGAGTGCTTGTAAAGAGGAAAAGTGCTTGAAGAGAACTTCTAGGGATTTGCTTGAGAAGGATTGTGAGATAAATTATGTCATTTATTTCTTTTTTTTTGTAAACTTGTTTTTATATATGAAATCCGAGTTTTGTTGTTTCCTTCTCATAAATTATAAGTAGTCTTCTTTATCCTTCTCTATACTTTGAGATTTAGTTTTGTGAAGAATTCATTATGTTTTATATGGTTTTAAATGTTAAAAATTTATGATGATTTGAACTTCGATCTTCATTTACTTTTCGATTTAGCCAATTGAAATGTTAAAATTTTTTTCGAAACATATGTTCCGAAAGGGCTAGGATTTCTACAACATAGTGAGAATCACATTTGATTTCTTGGAAGAGGATGGCATCCATGCAGTTGAGTGTAAATAAATAGGGAAATATACTTTGTTGGATGCAGAATTGGAGATTTTAAGGTGAGGTGACAGATTAAAATCTCCAATTTGGTCCAGTTGATTGGAAACTAATGCAAGATTGTTAGCCCTCATGTGAGGGTGGGAGTTTTGGAGTGCCAGCCAGTATCCTCCCGGCCTAACCACGGAATTAGGGACAAACTCTAGATTACTCAATGTTCTTTATGCACTTGGAAGAGGGTAAAGAATATGATTGCTCCTATTTGGCACAAAAAAATTTATATATATTTTCAAATGATTTTAATTTCTTCACAATCCATATACTTTTTGTAAAGGAGAATGATGCTTTCTTAAATTTGAACGAGAAAAATTAAAGAAGAGAGGAATGTTTAGTTTTCGTAAGTTTACTTTTGAAAGTTTAGCAATTAGTTTAATTAACTAAATTTTATTTAACATTCACTCAATTACTTTAGTTTCAAATTTCGTACTTGACTTTTGTTGTTTAAAATTGTAGTTTACTTTATAATAATAGAAAATTACTTATCAGCATTTACAACTTCCATGTGGGATCGATATCTAGGATTCCATTAGAGCCCTTTATTACTAGAGCGATACATATACTTGCGTTATTTTTAGGGGATTTAACAGTTTAAAGATTTTTAAAAGATAAAACTATTTTCACTAAAGTTATTTTTGTTCGGATTAAATTGCATATTTACTATTGTATCTGTCGCGTGTGTTTTGTAATATTAAAAAATATATACAAAAATAACACACTAAATCCGCCCACATCAATACCCTTCCTCGCCGCTTCCAATAACGCTGCAAAAATACTTGACAACAATAAGCAAATACAGTGATTCTGAAGCACTTTAGAAGTGCTACAAGAAAAATAGAACGTTTTATAAGCGTTGTGAAAGCTTCAATAAATTTATGAGAAAAATATTTTTTTTTTGTAGTGGCATAAATATTAAATTTTAGGTGTGAGATACATAAATACAAAATAATTTTGTGCTAGGTATGTAAATTTTCCTTTTAAGGGTTAATTTGCATGCCTATCACACAATTTTGGAGAGTGGTTGTCGGGTTAAAGAAGAAAGAAATGGTTGGACTAACTTCACAGATACAAGCATATGATGTATATCGCTTCTTTGTCACATTCAATGCATCTACTTCTATGCCTCAGGAGGATGAGATTCATAGACAGGTTATCACGTTCACAGATACAAGCATAACCTTACCTATTCTATAATATTATAAACTTTTAACAATATACTTTTTTTTTTAATTTGAGATTATTGGTCTTTTAATTTTTTTTTTTTAAAGTAACATCTTAAGATGGTTTACCCCATTATAAATGTGCTTTAATAGTATCTTGACTAGTTTTGGAGTTATAAAACTCCAGCCCACATATAAGATGTCTAATAGTGCTTTTATTTGAAGGCATGTAATTAAGATAACTTATAATTAGACTTATCATAAAATATGAATAAAATTTTAAAAAAGTTCGTGTTATTTATATTCATATAGGAAAGGCAAAATAGATTTCTAATTATCATAAAATTACTATATCACTTGGTAAAATGAGAAGCATCATTAAAATTCAATCCATTTGACCGGGTGATATTGAAGAATTTCCCTAACATTCTATTGCCATAAATACTTATTAACCTCAAGATTAAGCCTAAAATTTGCAAAAAAAAAAAGTACCAATCAACTACTCTTTTTATTATTTGTATTTATTTGATTCTTCAATATATTAACATTTATTAAGAATTTATATTGCATATAAACTTATTGTCATTCATATTATTATTCTTAAGTGAATTTTTATTAATAATGTAAATTTTCTAACATTTTGTATATTTAGAGTATTAACATTAGCACTAAATGATACAAATATGATCAAAGTATTGATGGGGAGGCACCATGTATCCTGTAAGATAAGGATGCCACCAAATTAAAGAATGGAGACGATTAGTCCTTGATTTAAGATACATGTTTGTCAAGGAGATGGCCAAGACGAAAAAGTAAAGTTCTTGATTAGACCCAAGAGGAAGACTATATTTCCAAGGAAAAGATGGCATGGCTAACCACATAATAACTGAAGGAGGAAGAATACGACAATATAACATGAATAAAGAGATTTATATGATTTCCTTATTCCATGTGCTCGTTTTATAATGAGAGAGGAATTTCTACCATGAAAGAAGTAAATAAAACATGATACAAAAAAAGCCCAACTCATACACAAGGAGAGACACATAATGGGGAGAGAGAGATAAAAAAAAGTTCAATTCATTACATTAGTTTTGTCATAGCAAGTGCATAATACTTTAAAAAGTCCGTGGCTATGCACATTTGTAAGGAAAATATATGATTCCTATTATGTATTTAATAAAACAAGTCAAGATTACCTAAGAGTGATGCACATTAATGTTAGACAATTATATATGGATGAAATATACCACTTATTTTGAGCTATCGAGCATATATGTTTTGATCAATTTACATTGCCAGATTTATGATGCTAAAACTAGCTGGTAGGGTGAAGGATTAGAAATGGAGCCATCAAGGAAGAGACTTGAAAGAAAGTTTGAAGAGAAGAAATTAGATGTAGAGTCAATAGGAATGTTAAGAGATAATCAGCGGTGTTAAGAAAAAGTTAATTGATCGCCATGGAGTGAGATTTTGGCCGAGGAGTTGAAACATAACATGTCAAAGTCGGAGAAAACAATCTTTCTTGTTCACATCATGAATGCTTCTCAACCTCGTCAATAAAAATGTTGAAAAAAAATTTATCATTTTAAAATTATAAATAAGGAAATTATTTTTCTTCAAGTCTCAAGTTCTTAACTGTATACTCTCTTTTTTTTCTTCACCTGCTCTCATCATTTAATTATCCAAATCAATAACGAATAACAAATAACAAAAGCTAAAGTATCCTAATCAAAAGTGGATAGTACACCTTATAGTTCCAAATCATAATATACATAGCTATTCCCATCATTTTATATCAACTACATGTACACTATGTTTCGCGGCCTACTCATGCTTCGCTATCACATTACCACATAATTGTTTGATTTTCATCATTATCTTATGAGCTATAATGTACTATTTTTAATAATAATGAATTTAACATCTGATTGATGTCGATCACTATCTTCATTTCTTATCATCATATCCTATATCAAACTTTTGCTCATGAATTGGTACAACGCTTTAAATCAAATTAAATTAAACGATTATTTTAGCCAGCCGTAAATCTCAACATCGATCTAAATTGTTCATTCTGGCTAAAAAAAAAAAAACCAACATATGTAAATTACACGAATTATTTTGTTAATATCGTAGGCATAAAACGACAGTATTTAATAAAAAAAAAATTGCATGCACGGCAAAATGATTTATTTAAAAAGAAAAAAGAGGATAAATAAATTGTTAATTACTTTATAATATGGTTCCAAATCTAAAATATCATTATCCATGCGATGGCAGGTTACACCTCACTAAAATTTATGCAAAACATAACGTTGGAAATCGTTGCTGAATGCCGGCTACAAAAGATAGTCCTCCTGTGGAGTGTGGCCCCTATTCCAAAATAAAATTTAGGAAATTTTACATATGCACCTCACAATTCTTATGAATTTACGTATGAAGCATTTAAAATTGAATATTTGCATTTATAACACTTTGTTGCTGTAAATTCATATATTAGAACGTGCACTTGACTTTAAAAAAATTAATAAAAGTAATATTTTTAATTTGATATTAATAATAAATACTAAAGTTTTTAAGTGTTAGAAATATAATAAAATAAGAATTGTGTGGTATGGATGTAAATGCCCCTAAAAGTTAACAATTTTGTGCTGTAATGCTCTTATTTGAACAAGGCACGATAAGATAACATATGAGATATATTTATTATTAAAAATATGGAATGCAGAAAAAAAAAATTTATGTAGAAATTTACATTATATTTAATTTTATTACACAAATAAACTAAGAAAATTACACCGAGCTTGTGAGAGCTCAGACTTGGCTCGTGTTCGGCTCGTTTGAAATAGCTCGTGTTTGAAATCGGCTCATGTTCAAAATCGGCTCATGAACAGTGTGTTTGTGTTCGGCTCGATTTAAATATTCGTGTTCGTGTTTGGCTCTTGTTCGGCTCGAAATTGGCTCATTAAACTAAAATTGAGAAAAATATATGTAAAGTGTAGGATTCGAACCTTGATCAAATACATACAAAAGAAAACACTAACCACATTGCCACATGAGATGTTATGATTTAAACTTAGACTTAAATATATATAATATTTTATTATATAAATAATATATATAATATATTGTTATATAAAAAGTTATATAATTTTTTTTTCGAGCCATTTCGAGCCAAACACGAGCGAACAAACTGTTGTTCTTGTTCAGCTCGTTTACATTCGATCGTAAAAATTTGTTCGTGTTCGGCTCACTAGGCTTAACGAACAAGCCGAACACGAGCTATTTAACGAGCCGAACACTAGTTCTTCACGAACAATGAGCCAAATTGACAGCCCTACATATTGATCGTTGTGCCCTTAATTTCAAAAAATAAAAACTTTTTATTAATATTTAAATCTTAATAATTCCATTACTCTATTTATCACTATTTCACAGAACTAATGATACGCTTGTCCTTTAGTTATCCATCATTTATTTAATATTATTTTAATAAACACAATGACGGCATGTCTGTAGTTGGGTGTGTGGTGTTCTGCATGTGACATACTTGTTTTTTATATTACAAAATATTAATGCATCATAAATTTTGCATTTTATCCAAATCAAAATTTTAAGAAGATATCTAGTTTAATTATGTTTCTTAAAAGAATTCTGATTTAGAGACCAAAGTTCTTAATCTAAGTTGATTTCAAAGTTATGAGATTTTTAATGAGATTAATATAATAAGATTTTTGTTTATTCCTAATTCATTAAATTCACCACAAATCAAATTTATTAACTTGTAGACTAATCCTAATAGAAATTTCATCATAATAGCAACTCCATTTTTTTCTTAAATCTGTTTAGCCATAAGTCTGATTAGTGTATAAACAAAAGGACTTCCTGCAAAATAAGCCAACCCCACTTTATAAATTACAATATTAACATAAATTTGAGGAAACCCACACTACACTGCCGGTATGAGTGGAGTCGAACTTGAGCTACTCTCAGTTAAGCTTAAGCTTTATTAATTAATCGAGTTTGAGCAAGAGCTCAAGCTTAATTTTATAAGTTTGAGTAAGCTTGTTTAGTATGAAAGAGAAAAAAATTATTTTAAACTAATATTATAATGAATATTTATGATATAATTAATTAATTAGAAATCATTTAATATAAATAAACAATATAGTTTTTAAACATTTTTAATAATTTAAATAAATTTTATTATATTTTAATTTATTTTAATTATTTTTTAACAAACAGGCTCACGATCCAATGAGTTGAGTCCGAAATGGCTTGAGCTTGGCTTATTAGCTTATAGAGCATAGTTCATAAGCCACTTCTCTGGCGGAGCCAGAGCGACCACAGGCTTGGCTCACTTACACCTAAACCGCACCTCAACATAAGCTTATGTACATACAAATATAAATAAAGAAATAGAATCCTAACTAACTCTATATGTTCTGAATTTCGACAAAATTAATATTTAAAAATATATAAATATATACGCTACCCAATGCTTTTGGATTTACATATCTAAAATCTAAAGTTTGCTATTTATTTATTTTCTAATTTGCTATCATTAGCACATCCATGAAGAGATGTATTTCACTCTTAAAAAAGTTAACTAGTAACATTTTGCTGTGTTGTTAAAGTTTTGAACGTTATAAATATAAGGGAAATTAACATCCATAATTGCATGCCATACAGTTCTTAAACATTTACATATCTAACACCAAAACGTTCATATTTACATGTATAACACTCAAATCTTTAAATCACATCAAAACTATTACCAAAATTATCTTTTAAAAGTGAAATACACCATTTCATCTATAAGTTTATGACAAGAGGTTGTGTTATAAGTATAAATATCAAAATTTGGGGGTCAGATATGTAAATAAATAAGAATTTTGTGTGATGTGCATGTAATTTTTCCTAAATATAACTATGAAAATGCCAATATATAAAAATTGCATGGAGTCTATATATGCAAAGGCTTTTAATTTTTTCATTTTTATAACTTAGAATTAAATGCATGCAGGAAGCAGTGCTTCAGATTGCAAACTTAATGAGGGTGGAAAAAAGACCTAACCATCCTCATTAAAACCCAACCCAATCTTCACGTCTCACCCGCCCTGAATGCCTTACAGCTCTTTTGTTCTATTCCCGCGTCGTTTTCTTCCTTGTCACCGTTCAAACTACTTAGAGCGTGCACTCTGATTTACCTGCACGAAACTTACAGTCTTGTGAATAAATAGTAACGTACCTCAGGTTTTTCAGATGCGCCCACGAGCCGTCCATGCGAACTTGAGTACAAAATGATTACTTTCGATGGAGCTTTTCTTCTGCTAACGATTTTAGTTTTAATTATTACTAATAAGTATTGATTTCTGAAATCCTCGTCTTTTAGAGCCAAGTGTCTACTGTTACTGATGCAGATGTAAATGGTGCTCAGATCTAAATTCTGCTTATAGATTTTTAAAATATTTATCAGCAGAATTGAACAGCACCGACAGGGAATGAATTTTCTTCTATTACTGTTTGGATTTATTATCTTTTTCTAAAGCTGCTTCGCATCAGATGAGTGGTTGGAATTAAAGGACAAAGAATTTGCTGATCTTATCTTGATGTTGGTTCAATGTTAAGATCTTTCAGTTAAAAATTTTGAATGGGGGGAACTTACATATGAGTTATGTGTATAAATTTATGATTAAATTTTGCGATTAAAATAAAAAAGAAAATGTTAAGCGGGCTCACTTCGTGTCTCGTAGCAGGAAGGGATAGAAAGCATACTGACAAAACGGGGTCACTTTGAGAAAAAATATGGGAAGCTGTGAATTATTTTTAAGAATATTTTGAAGTGTTTGTGAAATTTTTATTTTTTATTTATAAAATCATAGTTAAATTTTGAAAAATGCACTTCTAAATTCATAAAATTTCACTTTAATACAATTAAGAGGCGGCAGGGCCTGAATGGTTGTGGCGGGTGGCGTGATTCTGAGAAAGAGAAAATGGCGACATAGATTCACGGCAGGCGCCCTCTTCCATCCCTCCACGGCGAGGTGTGATACGTGTTTTCGTAATAATTTATGTCCAGTTTTATCCCTCAGTTATTTTGAATATGGTGTCATATACGCGATAAACTTTTTTATGGTGCATCATGGTTCTTATTTCGGTTTCTTCTTTGTGCAGCTATGATTCATTTTCTCTGGCGAACTTCAATTTTTCTCACTAAGTAAAAATGAGGTGCTTGAAATTTGTATTTCAATCTCTCTCTCTAGAAGTGAGCTTAATTTCCCTCTGCGACTGTCGTTTGGCTTCTTATGAGCTTACATGTTCTTTAGTTTTGGGTAATTTTGTGTTTGATAGTCTTTTGAAATGTTCACAATGAAATTTTAAGATTTTGAGTTGTTGTGTCTCCTTTAACATTTTTTATTTGCTTTGTTGAGTCTTAGAGGTTGCTTGGAATACTCAATTGCAAAGCTTGTGATATAATTTGATTGTATCTCTTTTTTTTTTATGTTTTAAGCCCTCCGTATTTTATTATAACACTATGGAGCACTCTGACATTTAAGTGTTAGATATATAAATACATCAGGATTATGTGGTATGCCCAAATTCTCTCTTTCAGCCCTCTATATTTTCTTGCAAAACTTTGCGCAAACCCTTCCAATAATATTACTTATTGTTATTATAATTTTACTTTTTTATATTACTCAGTATTTTGTGATGTATAACTTTGGATGGAATAGTTTGGACTTGTAAGTTTTCCAAGATTTTTAAATTTTATTTCTAGTTATGCTTATGTTAATTCTAAAAAAATTAGCTTACATTTATCATCTGTATAGAAGGGCAATGTCGTCTTTATTTCACAAACATTAGCAACTTAGGCTCCGTTTGGGGTGACTTTCCCTTCGCGGTGCGGCGGAAGGCCGCAGAAAAGCTTCATTTGGCGCGACGTTTCAGTTGCGTCGGCTGCGAATCTAAAGGAAAAGCGGGCCGCGGGATCGACCCTGCGGCCCCACTTCGCTCCCGCATCCCCCCTTTGCTCCTTCAACATTTTTACGCAGGTGCCCTCCTATCCC
The DNA here is from genome assembly GCF_001263595.1 of Phalaenopsis equestris. NCBI lineage: Eukaryota > Viridiplantae > Streptophyta > Magnoliopsida > Asparagales > Orchidaceae > Phalaenopsis > Phalaenopsis equestris. Next base: position 38,172 of record NW_018165430.1, read on the forward strand.
TCGTATACGTGATTCCGCCTTTTGTTCGCCATCGATGGAGATCCTCTATACGGACACGTCCTGCTATGCTCGAACCCTTTTGAACAACCTTCGCTGGCCCGCAGCGCTCCTCCGTGCCGTGTCGCAGCCTCTTCGGTCTGTCTCTTCCACCCGTACTTCTTCATCGCTCTCGAGTGCGCATCCAAATGTCTGCCCTCGTTAGGTGGTTACTCCTTCTTGTCATGGCCTCGAGAAGACGGACCTTGATCAAGGTCATTGTTCTAGGGGACAGTTGGTAAGACTCTTGCTGCAATGTCTCATTCTCTTCCTTGATCCCAAAATTTTCCCGCAACATTACCTCCGATTTCAATCATTTTTACTTTTTAAGCCTTTCCTTCACCTTTTGAATGCATAATTTTGGTGTCTAATTTCAATCTACAGGGGAGCTGATTGCCGTTGCATTCAACGAGGGAGCTGATTGTTGAATCTTGGTTTATGATATTGATGTTTTAAGGCCATTTGACAATCTCCAAAAGAATGCCACAATATACTTACGTGTTTACATATCTAACACCTAAACTGTCAAGAGCGAGACAATAGTTGAAATATGTTCTTATGTTTTTTTCTCTTAGATTCTTAAGTGTAATCTTAAGAACATGTAATGTCATACCTGCTTGGTTATATTTCTTTTCAGCTACAAGGGATGATCCTTTGTTGTTTTGCCTTATTTTAAGTTGGTTGTACAGTTTATGATTTTCTCATTGAAGTGTGCTCATAGAAATTTCAACCTTCATTTTTTCTTTTACTATTCTTTAGTTTTACGTTTTAACTGGAGAATAGAGCTCGCATTGTTACTGTTATATGCTTTTTATTTTATTTAAGTTGGTTGCACAGTTTATGATTTTTATGTTGCTCATTATTAGTTCATTAGTGTATATGAACTTTCTGCTCTGTTTAGAAATGAATTTCTGCTTCTGAAGTTTCTGCTTCTGAAATCTGAAGTTTCAAAAATGTAGCTGTTATAGTCTTCTTTTAAACATTTTTAGCAAACAGATGCAGCATGGTCATTTTTTCAAAAACAGCTGACCCACAGCTGTTTTCACACAGCAGCACCAAACAAACAACCAGCTTCCCCGCAGCAATTTCCTGGGGCAACGCAGCTGCAACTGCAGCTGCGCCAAACATAGCTTTAATTGAACCAACTACAGCTGCGCCAAACTGAGTTTTAATTGAACCAACCAAATAGGCAAATAGCTTTACCCACATCGATTTCTTCTGCAACTGCAACATGGAACCTAAACTCTTAGAAACTTTACAGAAATCATTCAAAAAAAATGTTAGTGCTTTATTATGCCTTTTAATTTTTTAGTAGCAATATTTTAAATAAAAATACTTAAAATTTTCTTATATATATTTCTTAAATTTTAACTTTTTACACGAAATTACTCTTATGCTAGGCCCCGGCATAGAGTTCATAACAAACTTAGGGCTTATTAGAAATTTTTTTTTTATTTTTATTTTTATTTTTTAAAATTTTTTAAAAACATTTTTAATAGTGTATTTTTTACTATTTTTGTTTTTTAATTTTTAAATCAATTTTTTATTTAAAATACTCAAAATAAAATTTAGGTGCATTGAATTTTTTATGAAATAATCAGGACCATCAAATATACTTATCTCAACTTAAAATAAAAAGAAAATGAATAATAAACATTAAATTGATCCCAAACAGTATATATATATATTTAAGTCTTGCTAATAAATGTAATTTTAAGTATGTTATTTGAACACAATCAAGGGAGAATTCCTCAAAACTCAACAAATAAATGCTATATATTTTTTTAATGAGTATTTTTTTTTTCAAAAACTCTTGTTCTAGTATCTATAACAAAGTTTATTTGTGGTGAGAAAATGTGCTTCATAAGGTTTTTCTCCATTCATGGCTTCTCAATATAATGTTATAAAAAAATATCATAGTAAATTGATCTACTAATGAATGGAATAAAATAATTTGATTACAAATGTTGAACGAAACACATATCTCAGCATATTCAATTAAAAAAAAAACTAAACTAAATTCAATTTCATTCGAACGATGATTTTTAACAAATTTATGATAAAATCGAATGTTTCTACATTTGAAAACAAACAGTAGTATAAGTGATTTGATCCAAGATCAAAAGAGCCCAAATCAAATACTTAAAATAAAATTAGATGTTCAAAGCATTAATCAAAAAGCTAACCAGTCCTAAATTTTGGATTGTTTATAATCGAATAGCTCATCTTGATGAGAGAAATTTAACAACCCTAAAATTATAAAACTCTGAGGTCTTTAAGGTAGTTTAATGGTGAAAGAAAAAATATGATCAAACGACTCAACACGGACAATCCAATATAGTGTTTTAAACTTTTTTTTTTGAATTAATGAAAATATTACTATCAGAAGTTATACATAGATAACATATTCTGCACATAATAGAGAGGAGAGAGGAAAAAAATCTAAGAGTAGAATATAAACTCTTATAGTAAAATTGAAACCAATGACCTCCAACAATTGTCGAATAACACTATTGGTGATTTTTATAGCACAATTAATGTCTTGTGTTTGTTGTAATCCAATTATTAGCTATTGTTGACTAATCATTATAACAGTTAGAGTCATTGCTTGCCAATCTTTGTTTTAGCATTAGAAGATTAAATAAGTGTTTATAACTCTATAACTCCATCTTCTTTTGCTTAAGAAAATAGTACAACATTGTAACTTCAAGATATATAGTGAATAATTTAGATTGGGTTATGCCCCCATAATGTTTTATGGTTTTTTATGTAACAATTTTATCATCACTTATCACTTCTACCTACATATAAGCTAGATTTTTTTATTGAGCTTAAACTTAAATTTTCTTTATTGTTTATATATTTTTAGCACGTAACACTCCTTTAGAGTAGAGTGTCGTAAAACACTAAATAGAAAAAGCCATGATTGATCCTTTGAAAATATAAGTCAATAATTTGTGATCGTAAAATGTTAATGAGATCTAATTTTAACTGAACTTATATACTTAATTATATTTTTTTTTGTCATTATTGATTTGATAATAGGTATTAATTTGACATAATATTTTAACTTAAACTTTGACTATATGTAAGCATGAGAGTTTAAGGCATATTGGCAGGGTACTAGAAAATTCATTTAAATCGGCAAAAATTGACACAATTTTTAGAGTTCAATGAGATCAAACTTTTAGGTTAAAAATTTTACAATTTTTTTTGAGATAACCAAATATTTATTTTTATTAAATTAATAATCAAAACAATGTTGTTTATATAAGAGTAACAAGAGCACAAATATTTAAGTTTCACCAAATTAAGCACTCAAAAGAATAATTAATAACATTTCATGGCCATTAAAATGATAAAAATTCCTCCAATTTTTATCTTCAGATTGTTTAAATGAACATCTAGACTAAATGAATCTGTAAAATCAAACATCACTCAAATTAAAGTTCATTAAAACACAAAGATATCTAAGAAAATGTACTATAATCAGAAGATATTTATTCAAACTGTTATAAAGGATCAATGATTATTGTAGAGATTATCAAAATATCCCCAAGAAATTTATAAAAAAGAGTTGTTAGGACAAATGATGAGAACTTTTGGTAGAAATAAACCCAATAAATAAGATAAATTTAAAGCATGTTCATACTTTGAAATCCAACCCAATTGTCCTAGGAATTTTACTTGCTAGTTTTTAAGAGGACAATTATATCCAACCACTATTTGACACTAGATTTTATTATCTAGGATCAATCAACATATATGATATCCATCGCCCAATGCCTTCCTACTCATCAAGCTTTTCCTTCAGCTTGGAGACAATCATATCCGACCACCTTTAGACTATTTTTTGTTTCCAACATCAATTTGAACATATGATAGTCATTGCTCGTTGCGAAAATATTAACAATGGCCATAATCTATTATCGACAATCGTTGACAGCTATTATGGTCAATTTCTGATCCTCATTATCATGTAATACTAATAACCATTAATGCATGCCTTATTTTTCATTATAACTCAATATTGTAAGTGCTTTACAGTAAATATCTACATGTTAAAGAAATTTAAATTTTAGTTTAATTTTTATGCTAACACAAGCCCATTGTATTTAAAACATAGCCTAGGAGCAGCATGCTTAGTGCTAACACAAATTAATATCGTCTTATAGGCGTTAACCTATCCCTACTTCCTTAATTGATGAAATTGAAGGAATTATTAATTAGCTTGAAGATAGTCACCCAACTATGTTCTATTTTAAGCTTGCTGAATCGACCAAGAGCTACTAATATGATGAACTCTAGCTTAATCACCCAAGATATTCCTCATCATCAACCAAATTTGTTTCTCAGTGTGCCTATAGTAATTGTATCAAGAACATTACATTTGAGTTCATTTATGACAAGAAATCTCTCTTATTAAGATAGGAAGAATAATTTGAAAAACACGTAACACTATTTTAAGGAGACATAAACTTTGTCAACATTCAATAGTCAACAACTTAATAACTAGCAATAATAAGATAATTTTTGGCAAGAGTTTTTTAGATTTTGAAAGTTATTTGTTTAAATTAGGTCTCTAATCAAGTCACTTAGACCCACATATCGTGACATCAAATCTCAAATTGGTGATCTTGTTTTGTAACTAACACCTTTATTTCAAATAGATCTAAGCTCCATTGATTGGAAGTATGTTATAACTTGATACAATCTTATGTGTTTTCAAAAAAAGAATTTCACATTCTTCGTTTTAGGAAATCAAATTGAAAAAGTACCATTTATTGTTGCTTTTTTTTTGGGCCCCTGATTAACAAATCTAATATGCCAATGCTTTTACCATATTTTCATAATTGGTTAGTGGGAGTTTTTGTCAATTGATTACCGATAAAACTTTCTATCAACAAACACCTCCCTATCTCAAGTTAATTTTGATTAGTGTTAGTTTTCTTATAAAATCCTTATAAATGCATAATTCTCCGCTCATGCAGCTCATGTCATTAAAAATGGTCGTCATCACTGCTCAGAACAAATTTGTAAATTTATTAGTTTAATGATCCTTCTTGTCACTCATCTTTGTAAAGGGGGTCAAGTTCAAGATTAATATCATTCCAATTAAGACAAGTAGCTTGATTGTACTTCATTATTTCAATTCAAAGTTGTCAAGTATGAAATCTTTAGGTTCACTTCATTGATGAAAGCTCATAACATTTTTAGTCACCTGATAGAGTGTTTCCAATCATTTCCAAGTCACTTATATGATCATTATACTTTTCAACCATTTCTTGATTCATTTTAATGGTCGAAGACTAAAATTTGTCAGCCACCAATGTACGTGCTTGTCTTAGCAATCACTTGATCTCCTATCGTATCAGCAAAATGACCAAGCCAACCACCTTCTCTTTTTAGATTCCAAAATGTGCCCAATTGATTGAGATGCTTGTCAAAGATCAAAGTGTGTTAATGCTTACCATCCACTCCCTCTTCCAAATATCTCAAGCTTCAATTCCTTGACTTTTCATGTTTGATGCTAATTATTATTTGACACTCATTGACTTATGATAACTTTGACACTTCATAACTCTTTGAATATCACCACCACAGGGGCCTTTCATGATTTATTATAATAATCATAATATTTTATGAAGTGGAATTATTTAAACTGAATTAGTCGATAAACTTCTTTTTTCTTACATAAAAAATTCTGTGTGATATCTATTTTCGGGTACAAGATTTTCAATCAATCTTAAATTATTTAATTATCACTATCATTGTCAGCTTTCGGCCCACAGTATATTGTATTCTTTCCGCTATCGACTTTTCAAGTAATTAATGCACCACATATGATGATATTTTTATAATCATATTTTAACTAATATGGTGAAAAGCGTGCCACTGTAAGTAATTATCCTCCAAATCGCGCAAGAATTTTGTGCATCTTGTGCTCGTCTTCCTTCTTTCACTCGCTGCTCCTTACACACCTAAATATTATCAGATGCGCAGCAGTTCTCCTCTAGTTTGTGGCAGGTGGAAGCGCCATTAATGCTTCCTCTAGAAAAAAAGAACTCAAATTTTACAATGTTCATAAAAATTAAATAGAAAATCCGATGAAAGGGACCCAAAGTTCACATAAATGAGAAAACAAAGAGTTAAGGCGCTCAATTAAAGGTTCAGGTAGCATGAGAAGCTAGCCTGTTTTCACATGAGAAGAAACAAAAAGAGCCATGAACATGGATACCATCTTTGTACTATTGATTCAACATTAGAAGAAAGAAAAAGCGTAGCTTTAGTTATAAAAATTTTACGAGCTAATGTCAGTGAGATCAAACCAGATTTTCTTAAACACCTTAATAATAACATCATGATACTCATTGGCATTCAACAGAAGGTAGCAGGCCAGCAGCTCTTCCAATTCCTTGGAACTCCTTATGTTGTTCTCGCTAATCATTTCCACCATGGAGTCCCTAAAGTCCTTCTGAGGATTTGTTGACGACTTCACCACTGCGAAGCTTTTTGAGATCCCTTTCTCCAGCTTTGTGACGCTTTTACGGCTGGTTTGAACCTTCTTCGTTGCGACAACTCTAGGAGAGTTTGCGCGCATTCGAAGCCGGTGAATTCCTGTAGGAGATTTCCGAGCCATGCTCTTGCTCTGTTTCTTCTCCTCCACTTTTGGCTGCTCGGCTTCTTTCTTCGCCGGCTTTGTCATAATTGGAGGAAGCTCTAGCTGCAACTCAGGCAATTTGGAATAAGAAGAGCCAAGCTCGTAGCTGCAGATTGCATCAATTAGAGCGTCTACTTCCTCCTCCTGGGGAGGGGTGAGTTGCTCTTCCCAGGCTGAACGACTGCAGCCTGAGGAGATGGAGGAGGATATGGAGGAGGAGATGAGGGTAGAGGTGGGGCTATGGGGTTTTCTTCTGCTTTTCTTCTTTGATTTCCTAGGTGAATCTTGTGGGAAGAGAGTATCTGAGGCCCTGGGGTGCAGAGGTGAGACATTGGGCCTCTCTGCTTCTTCTCTGCTTGAGAAACAGTAGGAGGCTCTACTGGGGAGCAAAGCTTCCGTTTGGGTCTTGGAGTTCTGCTGCGTTTGGAATGAATTTTGATTTTTTCTTTGATGTTGCCCTTTGCTCTTGCTTTTTATGCCTTTGCTCATGTCTCTGAGCTTGTAGAACCAAGCATTTGGCACCATGTCAGAGAGTTTGAACCTATAATTTCCCATCGGGGGTACAAGCTGTAGAGACAAGAAAAATGACTTTTTTTTTTAAATCACCGAGAGACTGAAACAAGCAAGCGAAGCTCAAGATTGCAACGAAGCAAAGTCTGGAAAAGAAAATTGAGGAATCATTAACCTCGTAAGCTATTCTGAGCATTCACAAAAAGGGAAGCTCAGCCATACAAAATTTGGAAGCAGAGAGGGATAAGCTAGAAATGCGGAGGAAAAGAAGAAAAGGGAAAAGGGTTTCGAGATCGGTGGCTGAAGAAGCAGGGGAGGGTGGGATTGTGGGGGAGGCCAGGAGATAAATAGAAGAAAAACAAGTAGTAGGGCCCGACCAGGAGAGAGTGGAGGAGGAGAGAGAAGGAGTCTTGTCCTCATATCAGTGCTTAATGATTTTCGGACCCACCAAAGGGCCATCTAACTAGGCTAAGCTTCATCAATAATTTTGAGTAGCTTTGGTTGACCAAGGCTTCGTGCAGCCTTGGCTCTCCAACACCGTAGCTCTTTTTTTATTCCATAATGTATATATATATCTATCTATCTGTATATATAAAATTAAAAATAATTATCTTATACTCTAAAATATCATTTAAACGCACTGTTTGTCTCCAGATAAAAGTAGATATAATATATTTCTGATAAAGCTTTCTCTATTTGTAGTCTTTTGTTAAATTAATGCAATGAAAAATACTTTTTGTTCAGAATAATTCATGTTCCACTCGCTAAATAACATGTTCGATTTATTCGTCAAAGCAAAGCAGTTGAATCAAGAAAATTTTTTGAGCTCGATCTATAAATAAGTCAAAGACGACGATCTTGTGCAGCTCATTTTGATTTGAATAAATTAAATAATATGTAACAATTAAAGGTTAAAATAGTTGCATCTTTCATATGATATCAACGAATTGATTTGTATGAATGTAATATAAAATTAAATTGTTAGAAATAAAAATACATAAGAAATAGAGGTGTCCCACAAAAAAATTTCGCAAATTATACACCTCACAACTCTTCATTTTATTTCTAATAAGACCGCAAAGAATTTTTACAGTATATTTATTGCGAACTCGCACCACATTAGAATATAAGAGACTTGCGCTGTTAGCCAAAGAGTGAGACAAACACTGCTATTTCACGTTTGGTTGCGCAGTTCTTTCGGATTTAATTAAGATACAAATGGCAAGATTTAATAGGGTGGTTAGCGTTTGATTATTAAGCATCCGTGACTTCTTGCGAGGACAGTGAGAAAGTTTTAGGTGAGAGCTTATATATTAATGTTGTTCTAATCGTGCTGTCGAAGATAAGCATAAAATTAATTGTCTTCTTTACTAACCATGGGCGCTACAAGGCAAATTAGAAGGCACCTCGTGTATTTTTGGTTGTGTTGTCTATAACCTTGCATCAATAATTATGCGTTAGTTGGATTAATTTAGATAATCAAGGGTTTGGTCAAGAGTCGTGAAGTGATTAGTTTAATGAAGCAGTTTAATCATTTTTATTAGACGCTTAAGTATTGTAATCCGCTATTTATGTATATTGTCTGGTGGAAGTTTTTGAGATAGAAGGGAAGTTCCATGTGCATGATCGTGTGGTACTTTCCATATCTTCCTGTCGAGGTCTTGCGAGGCACACGAGATTCTTTCACTCCAGAAATTTCTGGAGTGAAAAATTATGAGGTTGATATTATAATAAAAATATATATTATTTGCAACATATTTGTGAAAAAAGTAACCTTCCACGTAATTAGAATTTGATGATCCGTCTGTGGCAGTTGATACAATTCGTAAAAATAATGGTAGAATTGTTATAGTAAAAATACGTTTTATTAGAGATTTCTTCGTTATGAAAATGTTGGCAGCAACTTTATCACAAATTTCGTGCCCTGGTAAATATAGTTGCAAAAAATTATTTCTGCAAAAAAGAAATTTTAAGTGCCATAAACTTAATGAAGGAAGCAAAAAGAATGGCACCGGTTTATGTGAACAAACCTAAAAGTTCACATATTTTATGCCACAGGATTTAGGATTAATTCTTAGACATATAGGATTGGGATTATATTCAATTAATAAAAATTATTAAATTAATATACCGAACAAATCACTCCAAAGTTAGATTATGTATTTTGTACTAAGCATAATTCATGCATTTAACACAAAAATATTTCAAATTTCCAGAAATTCTCACCTGAGGTGTGATGTAGGGTGTAAGGGATGATGGCATCAATGATGTATGAAAGATACTGGATATATGATATTAATTAAGGGTGATGAAGGTCATCGAGAGCATCAATGAATGTGAGTCGGCTTCGGACTTCATGTTAAGTTGGTTAATAAAATGATTCATGCCATGCATGGGCTGAGAAGCATTGATGGAGGAAGACGATTAGCGTGATGAACAGTGATGATAGGCATTGGGAGTAACGCATTATTGGACATTAGAGGTGTAATGTCAATGGATGCTAAGAGTTTGTTACTGATGAATAACAATTTATTGCAGACATTAGACTATATTGATTTATAAACATTTGACACTATGGTTTGATAAATATTGCATTAGGTGTTTGACAGGTTTTGAGGATTAGGTAGAAATGAATTTCAAGGATTATATATCGTTGAAGATTGATAGATTTATAAAATCAGGCAACATTATTTAGTGATTTTTTTTGTGTAATAGGATAACAAGCGTTCATTAAATGGTGATGATAAACAGTAAGGCTTAAATTTTGAGAGTTTGGCATTAACTTCTGTTGGTTCATTATGGAAGTAAGTGACATTAGTTAACTTCTGTCCAATGTTGTGTCAACGAGCACCAACAAAATGCATTAAAATTTAGATATAAATGAATATTTTTTAGTTATAAATATCATTCGATGTCCAAATTCTAATGTATGTCAATATTACGCCGACTATGATATTAAGAGAATGGTTAAAATGCCTCTATGTCAGCACATCAGTTTCATGGGCTTACAAGCCTCCCTACCAACACGCGGAGGATACCGATGGCATAATGCAACTAACTAAGATGAACATATATTAGATACAGTTAATATTGGAATCATGACAAAGATACAGGACTCAACCTATGTCACAAATTATCAAAGAGAGTTGAAATAGATTGAGAATATATATATTAATATAATGTTGTCTTGAACAAGTGAGGCTCAACAATGCTAAATTAAAAAACAAATTGGCATAGATGATTAAAGAAAATAACTAACCATTACCACAAAGCCGATCATAAATAGCATTTTTTAATAGACAAACATTGGTTAGATGAGTTTGATCAATGAATCCTCATGACTGTGTCATTTATAAAGTCATAATAAGTTATCAATCAAAAAGGAAATGCAAACATAAAATTGTATTATTGGTAAGTTATGATGAACCCAAATAATGATTAATTAAGTACATATTTTCTTAAGAAGAATATTGATGATTGAATGCTAAAATTAATATACGTAAACTCTTGGATTCAAAACTTGAGAAGTGCACAGAAGAACCAGGCATTGAAAGAGTGGACTGAAGTTTGTTGTTTAAGGAAAAAAATCAATTAATCAAAGATAGTATGTAATAAACACCATAATCATTCCAACAGGAAAGGGCATAACAGAAGATTATCTATTTCTTTTCTAGTAAGTGATGTGTAGAAAATAATGCTTAAATTCCTTTGAGTTTTACTTATTTTTATGGATGAAGTTGCATTTTAAAGAAAGTTATTTTTATATTTTTCTTGCAGGTAAAACAAGTATTCGAAGTGAAGCAATGTGGAAGAAACCTAAAGTAAAAGAAGCAAAAGTAGGCTGGCACCGGTCTCTGCCATGCAACCATAGAGGTCGGTGCCTAGGCACCACCCATTGGCACCAAGGCGCCCTGATATTGACGATTAGGCGCCACACCATTGAAGGTCAAGACGCTCATGACTTCCTTAGAAAACCAAGAGACAAACATTGAGTTGCCCGCCGTAGGCGACTAGGCGTCAGGAACTGCGTGAGGTAGTTTTGAGCATGTCGATCACCTGTCGTGGGGAGTTGTTAGGAGATCGTGGAGTGGTTTCTTGTGCTAGGAAGAGGGCTTATAAATGTGCATTTATCAGGGACTTATGGTGGTTGTTGATGTTTTGATGTTGGTAGGTCTAAGATTGATGAAAGACATCTTTAAAGTGAGCATTTTAGGGAGAATTGAGTGGTAAAGTGAGGAGAAGGTTGAGTGTGCTGTAGATTTTTATTCCTTTTTCTTCTTCTTAAGTTGAGGATAGGAAAGTCTTCAGGAGCTGCAATAAGGGGAGCATTTGGTGGAGCATCTTTAGTTGTGAAGGAGAGGAGGATATTTGATTGTGTATTTCATTTGTTGTATTTCCTTAAAAACATCATTTAGTTGAATTGTCTTATTTTCAAATGAAGCTTTATGGTTCTTCATACTTTCTAAGCAGTTGACCCAACTCGCAACTATGCAGATTTTCTTAACTTAAAATATTACAAAAAACTTGGCCCAAATTATATTTAGCGGTTAGTGTGAATAAATAAAATTATTTTAAAAATAGATAATAATTTTTTACATTAGGGGTACTACGCAAGTATACGTATTGTTTCAAGTAATATAGGATTTTTCTTTAAAACCTCAGTATCGATCCGACAAGGAAAGCATAAATTCTTAATAATGACTTATAAAACCCCTATCTAAATTGCATATAAATATGATAGGAGAAAAATTGTTGAAATATTTGCAACAGGTTAATACTAATTTTAAGCAGAAAATAAAAGCAAAGATTAAAAGACTAACAAAAATTAAAAAACTAACAAAGTTTAAAACACTAATAAAATTTAAAAGAGCGTTTGAATGTTATAAAAAGATGTTTCCCTTCTGCAAAGAGATGTTAATCAGAGTAGGATTTGAATGATGACAAAGATAAAATGATGTATTGTGTCAAATATGAGCATTCTTATTATTTAACTCCTCTCGGTACTATCAAAGAACATTTGCTAACCTAGAGTTTTTCACCAGCTTGTGCATTCATGCTGAGTAGATTCTGGCCTCTCACTTCAAGATTACTTACTATGCTCTACATATAGGACCTATTAGAGAACCTTACGATCCAAACTCTAGACCAAATTAATAAAATAATGCAGTTTTTCACCTTGGAAACATCAATTCTACGCCCATCAAAACTTATCTCCCTATCTATTTGCACTCTCCCTCGGGTGATTACGACGGCTCTGCCCAAGTTGAAATATGGCATTCACAAGTTGGTGAAATCATAACCCTTCCGGGTCATTATGTTTCTCAACAGATTTTAACGATATAAAATGTCAGCTCGCAAAGTCAATGAAGAACTGGTGAAAAAACCATCACAATATTTTAAAATAAAAAGAAATCTTTAAATCATTCTCATCTCACAAAATTAATTCCCAAATGTCAGGAGAAAGAAAGGGAACAACTCAAAATTCATGGAGATAAAATAAAAACACATGATTTTTATTGAAAGTCAAGTCTTACAACAAAAAATTAAACAAAAATACAATATACTTATTTTTATGTCTTCTTCCAAAGCAAATCCTGAAGTTTCCTTGAAGCAATATCCAAAATCTTATACAAAACACAGACTCTCAGTCACACACACACGCACACTAAAACCTTCAAAAAATCTTCTCCAACACACCCTAAACTTCTCTATTTTCGTCCAAAAAATAGCCCTATTAATAGATAACTAAAAATCACCTAGGGTCGCTTCAAGCACCCCTTCAAAATTGGGTCAAATTCAAAGTATATTCTAGAAAGTTTGTCATTGGTGTTGTAGCGCCAGTCTAGAGTGTATAGAACCCAATGCACTCTAGGTGGATTATTAGTACAAAATCTTCCATTTTGCTGTCATACAAAATCTTCCATTTTGCTTCATTTTTTCCATATTTTCGCTAATTATCCATTCCATGTACATGAAACTAAAAACATGCCAAAATATCTTTCTTTAAAGTACAGTATCATCAAAAATATTCATAAAATGGGCATGAAATGTATACTAAACAGGCAATTTTTAAGTGGATTATTAGTACTCTTTACTTAACCTTGTGATGATTAAGTAAGATGTGTAGAAATTTGAAGTACTGTGAAATTGCTTTTAATTAATGAATGTGATGATTAACCTTAAGGTCTTCATTTAATTTTTATTAGGGTCAAGTGAAATGTTAAAATGTATTGTGAACCATAATGACTCAGGAGAGTTATGGTAGAATCAACTAAGTTAGTCACCTTAAATTGTTGAGTATAGGTGGATATTATTCATAGAGGGATACAAATGTTTGGGAAATATTATTTGATGGGTTCAAAAATGTAATTTAAGAGATTACATTTATTTAAACCAATCTTCTTTATGCGCTCGGTAGAGGTTAAAGAAGAGAGTTACTTCTATTTGTCACTAGCCATATTTACAAGTTGCAATTTATATTTCCTGCACTATTTTTATAGCATTACAAGGGAGGGTAGTTTTAGAACCTGATATTCATCAATCCAACACCTAGTTAAGTATGATTTCTATAGGATTTATACTTTACACTTGCTTTAGATATTATAGGATTAGTTTGTAGTATTTTAGCACAACCAAAATTTCAGACTAGGAATGAAATTAGTAGGCTAGAACTTTTTTTAAGAATAATTCCCTCGTTCACTGTGGGATCGACATTCCAGACTAAAAAAATCTAATACTACTATTACGACACGTACACTTGCATGGGCCACCAGAGTGTGAGTGTGTTTGAAAGTGGTATAAAGTTCTTAATGTTGTTGTCAGGGAACGATAGTGTATTTATCTTAGGTAAATTTTATTGAACATCTAGGTCTTAGACTTAAAAAACCTTTAGGGTTAATAACTTGTTTTTAAATTATTCTTCTATTTTTGAAGTAGCAAGAAAAAAAAATTTGTGTGATTGTGTGTAAATTTTACCCATTAGATTCTTGAGTTTTTGTATTTGTAGTTCAGAACCTATGAGACTTGCACCATACAATTCTGAGTTGGAGAGAGCTATTAGGTTCTTAAATCCCATTTTTGCTCCTTCTTGCCTTAAATCCGGGATTTACTAGAAGAAGTAGGAAGCAACATTTACGGGATTGAGAGATGTTCACTCTAGAATTCCCTCTTATCCCTCCACCTGGAGGCTAACATCTCGCATCAAAACCTAACAAAATAGACCAAATTATGAGGTTTTAGCCTGTCACTCTAAGGTCCTATAATTCTACACCCATTAAAGATTATTTCCCTATTTATTTTTACTCAACCATATGGACTACATTCTCATCCATACAATCTCATGTTATTCTACCACAGTTGATTGAGACAACACCATCTCGGATCTTACATGTTCTCACAACAGATTTTAACATGCAAGTTGATCAAGTTTACATGTAAATGAAGAACAAAGTAAAATCATCACAAAATATTCTCACTCTACTCAATTCTATATCCTACACATGCATACTAATTCATTACAAGAGGGAAGAGTAAAGAAAACTACTCACTACACATGGAGAAACAACAAGAACTTTTTATTGAAAAAGACTTTGAAAACATACAAACAAAGTACTAAATTTGAAGCAAAATACAATGAAAATACTTATCTCTTATGGAAATCAAAATCTCCTTATATAGAAAAAATAATCTCCTTACAATCCTCTCCAAGAACAAAGTGAAAAGAAAAGAAGAAATCTCTCACTCTCTCTCTTTCTTCTCTCACCTTGCTGCCCCACTTGGGGCTCACACCTAAGCCTTATTCTTCTTCTCCAAGCCTTATTCTCCTCTTCCTATTGATTCAAGAGTCCAAGAGTCCTTTTAAAAATATTTCCAAGCCTTAACTATAATTTATCAAGAGATTCTTAAGTGTCTCTTCAAACTGTACAAATTCAATGAATCTTCCAAAAGGTACCTTAAGTGCCTCTTCAAAACTCCATATAACAGCCCCAAATTCTTCTAAAAAGTCCCTTTTCTCATTTCCAATGAATTCCCCAAGAGATGCATGAAGCATCACTTCAAAAGTTGTTCAAATCCGACGTATATTTTAGAAGATATGTTGAAAACCGTCTCTGGAGCCTAAGCTTCATTTTTGGGAACTTAAGCGCCCCCCTCTCTATCTGGTGGAGCCTAAGCATCATATTTTGCTGATTAAGTACCGGTTACAGGCACTTAAGTGCTCAGTTTTGGTCTTCATGGCTCTGGTGTGCCCCGATTAGTCCTGATTTGCTTTGGCTTGCTCTGTTTTGGTCCATTTTTGTTCCTCTTGCTCCAATCACTCCAAATTCTTCAACTTGATGTATCTAAAACCAAAAAACATAAGAAAAAATACCTTTAAAGTGTAATATCATTATAAAATAAAACATGAAAAATAGTACATTTTTAGGTATATCAATCATCAAGCAGATACATACAGCTTGTTTGAATGTTAATGGCATACAACAGTTAGAAGCAAAAATTTTGATAATATTATGCATGCTCAAAAGATTATTCTCACCTTATTTATTTAACTCCATGGAGCATCTATCAGTACACCTACCACAAGAACCCTTGTTTAGTGGACCAATACAGTATCGATGGATGTATTCATTTAAAAGGTACATAGTAACATTTTAGTGAAAAATATTTCTACCAACTACTTCATAAGTAATATTATGAAATAATTACATTACATATTTTTGAATAAGCTGAAGTGAACTATCAAGAATAAAGCATGACCAGAAGGATCCATATGCGAGAAATATTTACTGCAGAAGACTATCACTTTTTGTTCTTATTAATTTGTGTAAGAAGAGTCCACGTTATTGGGTGTGGTTCCTCCCACGTCACTTTCTATTTTTCAGTAGCTTGGTGAAGTATTAGGGAGGTGTACAACTTATTATCTCAACGATTGGGAATTTTGAGCAACAATACTTTATGTTCTTCAAAACTATGATGAAGTTCAACCATTTTTTGAGTAAGAAAACATATTATATTAATATTTCATTCTTCCAGGTGAGAATATTATGATGACTAATCTATAATTTTTTTACCATGGTAACAGTTTATCCTTAGATTCATTGTACTCAGTTGAAGATGATATCACAAACAAGAAAATAGAAACAATTTTTTTCTGGATGGTTTACAACACATGTAAGTATTTATCAAAATTTTAAAACATAAAAGATATTTAATATTAGTTTATCTTTAATGACATATGAATTATTTATGATTTACTAGATTCATGATCGAAACAATGGAGTTACATATCAGGCCTAGTTAGATTATGCTAGGGGACCCATGCACATCATCAAAATTTGGCAAATTTATTATGTAAATGGCTACAAATTTCATATGAGCTTTTGATCAAAAGGGAAAGACTTGGGGAAAGAGACTTAGAATTCTAGTGTTTATGTTAAAACAAATAATAACTCAGATGATGAGATAGATTACAATGGAATTCTCAAAAAAGTTGTGAATTATCTTATCCTGACTAAATTGGTGGGAGCGTATTCTTGTTCAACTGTAACTGGTTTGATCGTATTTATAATCATTGAACAAGTGTTATCCAACTTTATAATATTGTATAAGTAAAAGTGAACAGGTAATATGGTAAATTTGATCCGTTCATTTTAGTAAGTTAAGCAAGTCAGGTATTTTATCTCCCATTTCCTCATAAAATAAGAGATAAAATAGAGTGGGTAGTAGTCATTCCAGATAAACCAACAACAACTATTGATATTTAAAACTCCATTGAACCACCTCATCAAGACATAAAAAAGATAGAGTCATAGATTACACTTGACATTATCATTAAAGGGGTAAATTTAGTTGATGCTAATGATGAATGACAACGACTCTTTTATATGCTTAAAAATACAAGAATTTGATACCGCTGCTAGAAGATTTAAATCCCCGACAACGGTGCAAAAAACTTGGTGCAACTTTTAATATGCAAGAATTTATGAACCCAGATTTATATATTTATAATGATTTTGTAAAGTCACAATTTCAAACGCAAGTATACGTATCGCTCAAGTAATACAAGGCTCTAGTGGAGTCCCATTTATCAATCCCACAGGGAAGCGAGGTAAGAGGTCCTTAGTCAAATTCTAGTCTACTACAATTAGTCCTTAGTTTGGAATGTCGATTAAAATGATGTTTTATCTACCAACTACTCCTAAATGCAACTGTTAAATGTAAAGATAGTAACTATAACTAAATGTAAATATTAATTCTAAAGATAACCCTTTTTGGATATATTAAAAACTACTATTCTTATGTAATAAATTGGATAATGTAAAGGAATGAGATTCATTAAATATTATATGTGCTAAATAGGAGCAATCCTATTTTTTACCATTTGGTCCAGGCATAAAAAACATTGACTAATCCTATGCTTGTTTACTGAATCCGTGGCTAGGCTGGGAGGATGCCGACTCTCACTTCGGAGCTCCCACATTCCCCTCGCCTGAGGGCTAACATCTCCACTTCAGTACTCAAACAATAGGACCGAATTGGGGATTTTAGTCTGCCACCCTAAAATCTCCAATTCTGCGCCCATCAAAGTATATTTCCTTATTTATTTGCATTCAGCTCCCATGAACTTAACCATCCATGAAATCTGAATGTGGTTCCACTTTGTTGAGAATTACACCCCCCTTTCGGATCAATGAAATTACAATAAACCCTAAACATAGTAATTATATTTATGTATTTAATTTTAGGAATCTATTATTTTCTAATTCAATTTACAAAAGCAATGGTCCCCCTGCACCCCCCCCCCC